>NW_024080647.1:2922561-3054382 GCF_003009895.1 Hyaena hyaena
AGACAGCATGAGCAGGGGAGGGTCAGAGAGAGAGGGAGTCACAGACTGAAACAGGCTCCAGGCTCTGAGCTGGCAGTCAGCACAGAGCCCGACGTGGGGCCCGAACCCACGAACCGCGAGATCATGACCTAAGCGAAAGTCGGACGCTTAACCGACTAAGCCACTCAGGCGCCCCCCAGGTAAGCCTTTTAAAAGAAGGTGAAGTGTTAGAGATGCTCTCCTGCTGACTCTGACAAAACAAACTGCCCATGCTGTGGAAAAGGCCACATGGCAAGGACCCAGAAGCAACCCCTAAGACCTGAGACTGTCCCTGGACCAAAAAACTAGCAAGGAAATGGGAACCTTGGTCATAGGCCACAAGGAAATCAATTCTGCCAATAACAAATGGGGGAACTCAGAAGTAGATCTTCCCTTCATCAAGCAGATGACAGACACCTTGATTTCAGCCTTGTAAAACCCTAAGCAGAGGACCCAGCTAAAATGTGCCCAACTCCCAACCCCAGGAAACTGTGACACAAGAAGTGTGTTCATTTAAGCTTCTAAGTGTGTAATACAGTGGTTCCCCGATTTATCCAAGATTTCACTTTCTATGGTTGACAGTTGCCTGGAAAGTCACTGGTAGCTTACATCTTTCACCTCACTCGATCTCACTGGCATTTTATCATCTTGTGATATAACAAGGATGAGAACAGTACAATAAGATTTTGAGAAAGAGACTACATCCACATAACTTTTATTACAGTTTATTATAACTGTTCTATTTTTAGTTATTGTTGTTAATCTCTGTGCCTAACTCATGATTTAAACTTTATAATAGGTAAGTGTGTATAGGAAAAGACATAGTTACACAGGATTCAGTACTACCTGTGGTTTCAAGCATCTACTGGGGGTCCTGGAACATATCCCTCACAGACAGGTGGAAACTACTATAATTGGTCATGCAGTAACAAAAAATTAATACACTAAGGGAAAAGCATTACAATTATTTGAAGTAGAAGATGACTTGCTTTTTTTTTTTTTTTTACAAATAGTTTATTGTCAAATTAGTTTCTACATAACACTCAGTGCTCATCCCCAAAGTGCCCTCCTCCATGCCCATCCCCCCCTCCCCCCCACATCCATCAGTCCTCAGTTTTTGTCAGCATTCAAGAGTCTCTCATGGTTTGCCTCTCTCCCTTTCCCCCACCATTTCCGCCCTTCTTCTCCCCCTTGTTCCTCCGTCAAGTTCCTCCTAATCCTCCTATACGTGCAAACATATGATATTTGTCCTTCTCTGCCTGACTTATTTCGCTCAGCATAACACCCTCAAGGTCCATCCATGTTGCTACACATGGCCAGATTTCATAGTTGCAAATGACATATCAGATAAAGGGTTAATATCCAGAATCTATAAGGAACTCACCAAACTACACACCCGAAAAACAAACAACCCAGTGAAGAAATGGGCAGAAGACATGAACAGACACTTCTCCAAAGAGGACATCCAGATGGCCAACAGACACATGAGAAGATGACTTGCTTTAAAAGACATATTCCTGTGCTCTCGGCCTACAGTCACTAAAGCCCAGGAATTAGCAATTCAATTAGCCTACTTGGAGGTTCTCCAAGTTTAAGGACTACTGTTATCAAAAATCTGGAGTCAAACCATATTAAAAGAAAAAACAGGCATATGAAATGACTAGGGGGATGCATGAAAATAGAGTACTTTATCTGTTATATATTTGTCTGTCTATCTGTTTCCTAGGTCCTAGGACAAAGACTGGCACAGAATAGGCACTTAGTATCTATCCTTAGTAGGTAGGATGACTGAATTAAAAGAAAAACCAACTTTAGAATAAAAGAATAGGAGCATTCAACACTCAGTTGGTTGAGTGTCCAACTTCGGCTCAGGTCATGATATCGTGGGTCACGGGTTTGAGACTCACATCAGGTTCGCTGCTGTCAGCACAGAACCGGCTTCGGATCCTCGGTCTCCCTCTTTGCTCCTCCACCGGTTGCACGCACAAGCACTTTCTCTCTCTCTCTCTCAAAATTAAATAAGCATTAAAAAAAAAAAAAAAAAAGAGGGGCACCTGGGGGACTCAGTTGGTTGAGTGACTTCAACCTTACTCAGCCTCAACCTGAGATTTCGGCTCAGGTCATGATCTTGCCAATCCTGAGTTCGAGCCCCACATCAGGCTCTGTGCTGACAGCTCAGAGTCTGGAGCCTGTTTCAGATTCTGTGTCTCCCTCTCTCTCTATGTCTCTCTGCATGTGCGCTCAGTCTCTCTCTCAAAAATAAATAAACGTTTAAAAAAAATAAATAAAAGGACAAACTCACCAAATGATTCAAAGATGCAAGTTCCTGACCTAGTAAGAAAAAACACAAATAAGCTTTAGGTACCATCTATTACTTGTTAAGGAACCTTAGTAAAAATTTGTAGAGTTCCTATATAAAAGAGATGATCCAGCTAAATAGTTCCTCAGAAATAGACACATTTTCTAGCACAATACACCACGAGTATACATTAATATTATTCTAAGAGTGATCACAGTTTGCCTCTAATAAAAACAACCAAGTGTTAGGTATTCAAATAGCATCTCACAGAAAGGTTTTTTTATTTAATACACTAACCTCACAGACTCTTAAAATGTTTGAACTAAAAACACAAATAAAAATTAGGGTTATATTTAATCTAATATCTTTATCAAGGAGGAAACTAAGTCCCAGACAACAGAAATGCTGGTCTCACAGTGAACCAGGGGTGAAGCCAGGGCTATGAATGAATAGGGCCAAGTAGAAAGATGAAATCTGAGAATACTTAATTACAGCTGATGACTGTGACGTGCTTTGTCATTTTTTGAGCTGGGAAAGGGACTCACCTATGAAAAAACTGATATAATCTTTCTTTAGTTTGTCCAGACCAATTTCCAAAAGCATCTTAACTGGAAGAGTGCCGCTGAGAGAAACTGTGTCCATGGTCCCATGATAAGACTGGTGAATAAGCTTACTTAGTAAGCTGTTACTCCCACTATGGAGCTAGAAATCAAAGGTATTTTATAAAACCAAAAATAAAAGTATACACAAATCAATAAACAAAAGAGAAACAAACTGCATGAACTCTGAGCTAAGAACGTACAAGCTTATGTTTTTAGTCTCCTGATACTATAAACTGTGTGAATAAAAATCCATACATTACAAGCGTGTCAGATCCTGCAGGGTCACTCCTATATGATTTGCTGAAGTCCAAAGCAACCATAAAGAGTTTCAACTTGATCACCCCCAGATACAGTTCCACCAAAGAGAAGACAGAGTTGGTCTTCTGAAGCTCTGTAACCAGCAAATCTTTTCTACTAGCTGATGAGGTACTCCTGGGCACCTTTCCTAAACTGAACACCTTCATCTGCACAGAAAACCTGTTGTGGTGGGAAAACTCACTCCCTCAGTGGTCTATTCACGGGTCAGAAGGAGCTCCTTGGCTATAGATTCTGATATCCTAACTAGATCATTTGCAAAATAAGAGCTGTGAACTTACAGATCTAACATATGTTCCAAATGTTAAGCACTTCGCTTTAAAGATAGCTGAAATATTGGCCATTTTCTTACTAATGTCTATTATCTCTAATCTTCATAGCCTTTTGCATCTCCTGTTGTTTAATAGAAAATGATTTCCATGTTGTTTGCACTCACTGCACAGGGCAGGGATAGACTCGCAAACATCTCACACAGAGGCTCGGCTGAGAAAAACCTTATGGCCATGGTTAGAATGCCTACAGCCCCACTGCCCAGTTAGGGGTAGGGCCCACATGCTTTTGCTTTGCAGTCGATCTTTGTTCCCACTTATGGAAGTTTCTAAGTTTTAGAGTTGTGAACTGGCAGATACGTTATTTCAAACAATTCCTATGAAATGAGGAATTTGTTTCTAGTTTTTTTACTTAGCTTTTTCTTGATTGTAAAAGCACGAGTTCATTGTGGAAAATCCATAAAGTACAGAAATGTGTAACGCAGATGGAAAGCCCCATTTGTAACCCTACCACCAGAGGTGACTGCTGTTAACATTTTGATATATTTGTGTCCAGGTTTTTCCCTCCAAAATTTACTTTTTTTAATGCAATAGTGTATAGTCCTTTCTTTTTACTGCAGATAATAAGCACTTCTCCACCCATCATCTGTCAGCATCATTTTTCCAATGATTACATATGCCATTATGTGGCTGTATTATTATTTACTAAGTCCATTAACTGAAAATTTAGATCATTTACAATTTTTTGCTACCACAAATGAGGCTGTGATGACTATTCTAATACATAAAACCTTGATACATATTCCTGTGTAGAGCTCAGGGTGGATCCTAAGGAAAAATCAATGATTCAAAGGGCATGCATGATACATTTGGAGGATCTCAATACATTATTCAAAACTGCTTTACAGAGAATATCCCAATTTGTACTCTCATCAGGAGTATATCAGAATGATCATTCACAGCAACAGCAACGACAATATTAGGATCTCACAAATACTGATCGCACAATTATGAGCTAGGTGCGTTATATGAATTAAATTATTTAACCCTAAAACAACACTATGAGGTAGGTACTCTTCCCCCTCCTACTTTACAGATGAGAACGCTGGGTCACAGAGACATAAAGAAACCTGCCCAAGTTTACACAGCTAAGAAAGCAGCAGGGCTGGATTCAAACTCAGGCAGTCTGTTCCCAAGTCTATGTCTTTACCTTCTTGCTCACCTGCTGAAAAAGGGTTCTAACACACATTACTAAACCTACCCATGGCTGTATATCACCACGTTGTAGACTCTGGATGATCAGTGTGAAACATTTCACCAAGTCTTGATATGAAATCACACCTTGAAAAACAAGTCAGTCCAACATTACTTTCATGATATTTCTGCAGATCAAATATGTCATTAATCTTAAGGATACACAAGTAAGTAGAAGACAAGTATCTGTACTTTATGGATGGGGGAAGGGAAAAGAAAATAAAGGCAAAAAGGAAGATTTAATACATTTCTAAACTAAGAAAGTAAATTCAGTGTCACAAAAGAACACAGTAAAATACTAAAGAATATCTTTTCCTTTTTCTAATAATTATAATTCCACTAAGGTGTAGGTTTTGGTTCATATAAACATAACATTAAAACCACCTACGTCTTATACTCAAGGCAGGAGAAAAATGGACTCTATAAATTGCTTTGTGTTAGTACAATTCTTGAGTACAATGCTCCAATACATTATTAGAAATGAATTTGATAAAATAGGAACCAGACTGCCACACAAGACTAATAGTACACACTGTATTATTTTCAAAGACTTAAAAGTAAACCTAACAAATAACAGGAAACATTTTATTTTACAATCACGATAGACACGTACTACTGCTCATTTTGAACCAGAGCTGCTCAGCGAAATCAAGATCACCCCGCACTGTGAAAAGACACTCGATGGAACGGTCAACTGCAGCACTGTCATGCTTCACTGTCTGAGAAAGAAGCATTAGAGTCAACACGCTTTATTAAAAAGGAAAAGAGGGGCACCTGGGTGGGTCAGTCGGTTAAGCATCCAACTCTTGATTTTGGCTCAGGTCATGATCTCAGGCTTTGTGGGACTGAGGCCCGAGTCAGGCTCTGTGCTGACAGCACGGAGTCTACTTGGAATTCTCTCCATCCCCCCACTCAAAATAAATAAATAAACTTAAACAACAACAACAACAGTTTAAAGCCATTAAGCTTTTAAATCATGCTCTAAGAAAATGTGGATCCACAGATGTGAATGAATTTTCTATAACTTTGTTCACTAATGTAATGAGAAGATACAAATCAACTGACCATGAAAAATTGGACCCCTAAAATGGTTTTAAAAGTGTGATGACCAAAGTAAGCATCAACTTTCCTTCTAAGCAAAAAACTCAATTAAATTACATTTGTCTCCATTTTCCTATTCAGCAAATGACAACCTATTTAATTTCATCTAATGATACCAAGAAAGGCATTACCATCTTATAGCATATTAACACAGTCATTTCTGCTTCTCTGCCATTGATCAACTAATAATACATATTTATTAGTTCTCTTCAAGAGCATTTATTAGTTCTTACGGAAAACAATCACCGGTGCTGACATGAAAGACCAACAAAAAGTACCCTCAACACACTGCCTTTGCTGCACCAGATCCATTTGAACTGTAGGACGTGAAGGGTAACAGTACAACCAAACTGTAAAAGGTACTTCGGTGTACGTTGCCAACTGATAAGGACTGCTTACCTCTGTGTCTTTTTTTGTAGAATCACCAAATCCATCCAGCTTATTTAAGTCTAGAAAGGAGCAAAAGCTTATTAGCTCTAGATTTTGTTTTTCTGCTTTCTAAATTATTTCCATCCTAATCCTATTTTCAAATGGTAAATAAGGACAGCAGAAATATAAGCAGGGATTTTAGTAAATTACTGAATCTCTAAAGGAGGTTACGATAGACATCCAACCAGGTAGGGGTGTGGGGACGTTCTGAGATACAGTGAGAGCCCCTGACACACATTACTGGGCACAGGGTAGGTGCTCAAAGGTTTCTCTTCCATTCTCTTTTCCTAAAATCTCAAATACAGCTGTGATATATAAAATTTAAATTCAATATTAATTCTTAAAATTACTTAGACTTCTACTATTAGTAATTCAGAACAAATCTGTCCCTCTGACCATGACAGACCTCATAGCTTTACATCCCAACCAAAAGAAATACTACGCCTAAAATGACAACTTATTTTTAAATTAGGAAGTATAAATTCTCAACTAAGAAAAATAAACAATATAGAGAGCATGAGTTTGGAAAACAAAGACCATTCAGAAATTCCTGCACGAGATCAACAGCAGACTTGACTTCCAGAGGCTCAGGCCATTCGCTTACACCCGTCCTCAAGCCATCAGCCAAAACCTAGGGGAGAGTAAAAAAAAAAAAAAAAACCCAAAATTTTTTTAGCAAAAAACACAGCTGAATCAGTAGGAATATATTTAACAATATTGGTCATTATAAAATTTTTTGAATGACTAACCACATGCCAGAAACAGTTCTAAGTGTTTTATATGTAGAATGGTATTTAATCCTCACAAAAACCCCATCAGGCAGATACCACCACCAGCCCTTTTCCTGAGGACAAGAGAGGTAAAGTAACTTGCTCAAGGCCACACATTACTGACATTGCCAGGATATACACCTAGCAGTCCTATACCAAAGACAGTGTTCTAACAGTGATGCCATGTGCATAGGTGCTGAAGATTCCAGAGTAATCAGCCTGCCCTGAAGATGCTTTCAATTTTGGTTAAAAAGGACCAGTAGGGCACCCGGGTGGCTCAATTGGTTAAGGTCCAACTTTGGCTCAGGTCATGATCTCAGTCAGTGAGTTTGAGCCCCGTGTTGGGCTCTGTGCTGACAGCTCAGAGCCTGGAGCCTGCCTTGGATTCTACGTCTGCCTCTCTCTCTGCCCCTCCCTCCCTCTCCAAAATAAACATTAAAAAAAGAAAAGGGACCAATAATCTTGATGCAATAATCAGGAAACAACTGAAAATAAATGTAAGTTTATATAAAATAATATAAATGTACATGCCTATACATACATTATCTAAACCAAAAGAAAAGGGGTCAAGATAGGCTGGAATCGCCACAGGAACAATGTGAAACATCAGCTGAACTCAAATGTGGGAATTATGAGCTGTAGAGAAGGGAAGGAGCATGGAAGAAGATGAAGAGGGTGGGGTGGAGTCCAGCTGTGGTGGAGAAAACATGTAGGGAACGGTGGGAAATGAGATCAGAAGGAACAGGAACTAAACAGAAATACAGATCTTAAAACATGAAAAGATTTTTGGGGCGCCTGGCTGGCTCAGTTGGAAGAGCATGTGACCCTTGATCTCAGGGTCTTGAGTTCGAGCCCCACATTGGGTGTAGAGATTGCTTAAAAATAAAATCTTTTTAAAAAGTAAACAGGGGTAACTGGGTGGCTCAGTCGGTTAAGCGTCCGATTTCAGCTCAGGTCATCACGTGGTCTGTGCTGACAGCTCAGAGTTTGGAACCTGCTTCAGATTCTGTGTCTTCCTCTCTCTCTCTGCCCATCCCCTACTCGTGCTCTGGTTCTCAAAAGTAAATAAAATATTTTAAAAAATTTTAAGTAAACAAAAACCTGAAGAGCTTTTTTTATTTCATATGAAAGACAACAGCCATTGTGGATTGTTTGGCAGGAAAATGACACGATCAAGTAGTTAAGAATTAGTGTCAGAAACACCCAAGATGGATTCTAAAGAAAAAGGAAAATTCAATGTTTCTCAATAGCAGTGACATCATCTTCCACCTCCAGGGGGTCTTTGGAAAAATGTGCAGATAATTTTTGGTGTCACAGTGACTGGGGGTACAGGGGCACTTTGAGCATTTAGTCTGGTAGGGGCCAAGGATGTTAGCATCCTTGTGGTCCCAAACCACCAAGAATGGTTCTGCCTAAAACACTAATAGTGTCTCTGTAGAGAAATAACGAATGACCGGTAGAGTGGTCCAGGAGGGAAGTGATAAGGGCCCTAACGAAGATGGGCAGTGAAAAAAAAAAAAAGCTTAAAGGAAGAAAACAGTTTATTAGAGAGGGAGGGAGAGAAGGAGGGAGAGAGGGAAGGAGATGTGGAAAAAATGAAGGAAAAATTCCTACCTAATTACAAAAATACAGGGGATTGAACTTGTAGAGACCATGGGCCATGTGCACATATAAGATTTTGTGACGTTATAAGGGATGTTCTAACAAAGCACGGACTTACATGTCAGACAGACATGTATTTGAATCAGCTCTTCTACAAACCAACTACTAATGTCTCAAGCAAAGTAACTGAACCATCTAGCATATGTCTGGCACACAGTGGCAGCTCCTAGTTGTGGTAGTTAAGCGGTGGTGGTAAAAATAGCACTTACTAAACTAAAATATAAGGTTTCTAGCCTGGGAAATTGAAGGAATGGTAGAACCACAGCCAGAAATGGGGGGTTCTCTGAGGGAGATCTAGTAGGGAGAAGATCTCAGGTTTCCTTTTGGAAATACTGAGTTTGAGGGCAACAGCACTCTACTCAAGTGGGAAGGATGGGGACTGGTATCAGCTTAAAGAAGAGAGTTTGGGGGCACCTGGGTGGTTCAGTCAGTTAAGCATCTGACTTCGGCTCAGGTCATGATCTCATGGCTTGAAGGTTCGAGCCCCATGTCGGGCTCTGTGCTGGCAGCTCAGAGCCTGGAGCCCGCTTTGGATTCTTTTTGTCTCCCTCTTTCACTGCCCCTCCCCTGCTGGTGCTCTTTTTGTCTCTCAAAAATAAATATTTTTTAAAAATTTTAAAAACTTAAAAAAGAGAGTCTGGAGTTCCCTTATAAAGGCATTAGTCAAACCACAAACTCTCTGCCAGCGTGTGGAGAGAAGAGAGAAGGGCAGAGACATGTGGATAGAAGTATGATGGAAGGCCAAGGGTCCTGAGAGAGGAGCTTTCCAGCAACCAAGGTACCAAGTTTTGTACAAAGCGGGAAATAATAATCGGAGGTAAAGGTATTAGAAATGCTTGGTACCATGCTAGATGCTGACGGCACAGAGTACCTGGCACTCAAGTCTAAGAGGGGAGACAGAGAAGTAAACAGACTACTGGATTTGATAAACACCCCGACAAGTGGCGTGTGTGAAGTGCTCCAACAGCACAAAGCACAGGCAGCACACGTCTTTCTGAGGGAGTAGGGAGATCGTCCTAGTGAAGACATCACAGAGAGCTTGCCTGGCACATGGGTGGGAGAAGGGCACACTAGGCAGATCAAGACACACCACAAAGTGACAGAGTGACAGGACCAAGGTACTGTAAACAGGCCAAGGTTGGGGGGGGGGTCCATGGGAGTAGAAGTAGGGTATGAAGATAAGCTAAAACAGAGCCAAAAAGAATATGAAAAGATGCTCAAAGTCAGTAGCCATCAGGGAAATGCAAATCAAAACCATAAGGAGATACCGTTTCATCCCCGCTAGGATGGCTATGATAACAAGATGATGCCAAGCATTGGCAGGGATGTGGAAAAATTGGAACAGACACTGCTGGTAGGAATGTAAAACTGTACAGCCCCTTTGGAAAACAGTTACAGTCTGACAGCTCCTCCAAAGCTTAAACAGAGTTACCACAATGACCCAGCAAAGCTCCTCCAAAGCTTAAACAGAGTTACCACAATGACCCAGCAACTCCATTCAGAAGATCTGAAAACATATGTCCCACAAAACCTGTTGGAGACTGTTCATGGCAACATTAATAGTCAAAATTCGATTAGAAACAATCGAAATGCCCATTAGCTGATGAATGGATTAATAAAATGTGATACATCTATATAATGGAATACTATTTGGCCATGAAAAGGAACAGAGCACTACAAAAAAGTAGATTACTGGCTGCTAGGGCTGGTGGGGGTGGGGGGTGACTGCTAATGGGCACAGGGTTTCTTTTTAGGGAGATAAAAATACTCTAAAATTACATATGGCCATGGTTGTATAACTCTGTAAGTATACCAAAAACCACTGAATCATACACTTAAAACAAGTGAATTTTATGGGGTATAATTTACATCTCAATCAACTTTAAAAAAGAAAAGAAGCAAGCAGGGCACCTTCTTGAGATTTAATTTGTAGAATGGAGTAAAACTCAATGAAACATAAAATTCTTGAAACACACGCTCATTAATCTTTAGCATGAATCAAAAGCTCAGTTACTAACAAGCAGATTACACAGGCATTCGGCATAAACTGGTGATGACCCACCTAAAAGGGAGGAATCCTTTCGTTGTATGAACAGAAACCAAATACTCCAGTAAAAAGGTAGCAGAATGCAGCTATGAACCATCTAACGAATGCTACCTATAACTGCAAGGACAACTACCACATGGTAAAATCAGACTGCCCAAACTGCCGAGTATCTAACGAATACGTAAAAACTAGAACAAATTCTGAACACAAACTAAAGTACAATGATATGAGCAAACCGTTTTATGAAAATATAAAATTTAATCAAGTGACAAATTCTGGAAGGATACTCACAAGGAGAAATTTCACTTCTCTCTGGAGATGATTCAAAGGACCTCTGGGCTCTCCCGATTCCACTTTAATATTCTAAAAAGTTCCCAAAGTCGGTTTTTACTGGAAATCCCATCTTCTCTGCATAAGGGTCACAGTTACTTGCATTTCAAACTCCCCACACATTAAAACAGGTATTTCACAAAGCACTAATGAACAACTTAAGGAGGGTAACACTACACTTAGAACATCACACCCACAGGTGCCATAGATCCTGATACAGTGACCTAAACTCCTGCCACCACCCCTCTCTATCCCGTGATCCCACCTACACGGACCATCTGCTCTCCTCACAGGCCCTCCTGCCCTTTCCCACTAAATGTCCAAACGACAAGTGGGAGAAATGTAAATAAATACATCTTAAGACCCAATGACAAACCTAGCATTCATTTCCATATACCAAAATTAACCACCCCCTAAAAAATATGTTTAGTAGATTCCTAACTAAACCAACAGTGTGCTGTCCTAGCCAGAGGAGAAAAGTATTAAGAACATAATCATCCATAATCCCACCACCCTGGAGAAATAACAGTTAACCCTGTCCAGGCTTCTGTGTACACAGTTTTGGAAAACATAGTCAAAATCCTACTGTATACACAGTTTTGTACATCCTCCTTTTGTCTGCTTAATAAAAAGAACTTCCTATTATTATTAAAGACATTTTAAATCATGATTTTTAAAAAATAATAATATTTCATTAGGGAAATCTATTTTAATCATTTCCCTACAGAGCATTCAGGTTTGTTTTTAATATTTTGGAAACATGGAAATATCTTTGTACATAAATTTTTGCTAGCAATTCTGATTAACTTCTTAAGTCAGATTCCTAAAAATAAAAATATAAACTGAAAAGGCTTAACAGTATAACAATTCTGCAAAATTTTAAGAATAGTAGAGCTAAGTCATTTTGATGATTTCACTTGGGTCCCAACCCAAAGGACTTATTAATCACTAGAAAAATTCTGAAGTCACACAACTGGAGCACTGTGGGCAACTGACAGATGAGGTGGCCTGGAAGAACCTCATGGGCTGCCCTAGTGAGACCTGGGGGCGAGCTGGGCCTCACAGCTGTCCAGTGAGGGCCAGGCTGGGGCTGGCAGCATGCAGCACCAGCCACCAGCAAGTTAAAAGTAAATCCACGTTGAATAAACTCAACACAAAGTAAGGTTTGCTCCTACCAGGGTTGCAGTTGAAGAAAGTGGAGGGGTTTGAAGAATCTCATCCACAGGACTCCAGGAAATATCCAACGTGATTGTCGTCTGTGACGCAGCAAGTGTGTCGTCCAAAGCCGTGGACTTAAAGAGCTCATACTGGGCAAAGCCCTTGGCTGTTACCTGAAAAAAAGCGTATGCAGCCAACCCGACCCACTGTTCACTACGCTTTCACATGGCCAGAGGCCCATTATCAAACTACCTTGGCTCTTTTCCCAGCAGAAGAATAAGCACCACCGTTTTATCCCAAAGGGAAAAATAAGACAATTATTTTTTCAGCACAAAGACTGGCTAAAATGCAAGAAGGCGCCTATTTTTAGTCACTAGCCAATATGAAAATACACACAAACATTTTGATACTACAAAAAAAACAACAACAACAATCTAGTCCTATTAGGTGTGAAAAAACCATTAAGCTAGGGGGGCACATCCATAACAGTTTGAAGAAAATAAATAATGGGAGCAGAAGAGATATACTTACAGTAGACAAGTGATGTCTTTTCTTATGTGAACTTTTTAGGTCTTGAAGATTTACAGAATAATTTTTATCAGCTATAAGACATAAAAGGAAAAATAATTTTAAAGTTTCAATTCAAAATTCTATTGTTAGAGCTAAAGAACTAGGATCCTCAAATTCTAAGGGCACCACAACTTAACACTAGTAATTGTCGATATGAAGTCCTCAGATGAAATTTTGAGAAAGGAAGGAAAGTTGGGTAGAGGGAGGGGTGCATGGATGGCTCAGTCGGTTAAGTATCCAACTCTTGATTTTGGCTAAGGTCACGATCTCATAGTTCTGTTCGCTGAGATTGAGCCCCGAGTCAAGTCGGGCTCTATGATGACAGCAGGGAGCCTGCTTGGGATTCTCTCTCCCGATCTCTCTGCCCGCGCCCCACCTGTGCACACATTCTTCTCCTCTCTAAATAAGTAAATAAACACTTAATTGCGGGGGGGGGGGGGGGGGAAAAGGGGAGCAAAGGCCAGTACTGAAAGCATGCCCCATAGGGTTAATGAAGTTGAAAGAGCAGAAAATGTACAGCTTGTTTTCCAGAGACCTGTGCCTCTCTAACCAGCTGTTGTGTCTTTTCAAACCCCACTAACAAATCTACTAGATGTCTCTCTAGAAACCTGGACTCAGGGTCAATGGAAATGGCTCCAGCCAATGAACAAGGGTCTGCATCCCTTGCCCAAGATAACGAGCCCCAGACCCCATTATCCAGTTTATATGGGCTCTTACAGCATACCCACAGCTTCTTCTCCTGGCATCAGTGACTGAATCATGCCTGTTCTGGGCTTAATCTCCTCTCCAGAGTGAACGTGGGATAGATGGTACATATGTTTGCTCAATGCGCATGCTCCATAATCACAAGCTTCCCCCATCCTTTTCCTCAGTAAGTGTGTGATCTCAACTCCTATTGACTATAAAAAACTTGCTCTAATCTCAGTCAGGAAGGCAGATTTGCGAGTAAACCTTAGCCCTCCAAATGGGCTGCCCTTCTGAGAATGAAACTTTCTCAGCTTCAAACCCAGTGACTCAGGGATTAGGCTTACTGCAGACTGCACACACAAATCTGATTTCAGCGTTCAGTAATAATGCTTCTACCAAAAGTACAATTAAACATCTACTATGAGATTGAAATTATATTGTCATTACATTCATTTTTTTAATGCTCCAATGAAAATATCCAAAAACACATACACATAAATCAAATGAAACCCAAATAAAACTAACAAATGAAGCCATAAACTTCTGTCCAGATTTCTGGAGCTCTGTTTCTGGAATATCTCCTGTATGCCCCAAGTTACACACCAGAGTAGGTCCGTGGTGGTTGACAAGTTCAACTGGGTGTAATTCCCTCTTAACAATTTCAGTTTTCAGTACAAATTACAGCACAATAATGATATCAATAAATACACACACACCTATAAAAGAAAGAAGAGTGAGCGCTCACCTTTACAACTGACTGTGTATAAGACAATTCCTGTAATGCTGTCATTTGTGGTGACAAGTTCCGCTCCCAGCCAACAGGTCCCTTCAGGATCTGAACTGTCACACCTCACCCACAGGGGAGGAAGGGCAGTAACCGGATGATCAATCTTCAAGTGGGTCATATTAGGATTGTGAGCCATAGTGTAAAGTCCAATTAATTGCCTTGAAAACAAGAGTATGAAGAATAAATTATAGAGACTGCAGATCAGTCAACTTTTCTTTTTCAAAGATACTGCGAAGGGTATCTACAATTCTTACACTGATCCAACTTCTGATCACCAACTAAAATTCCACACCCACTGTGTTGTGTGGGGGTTTTCTTCATACCAAGTAATTCTAACACTAGCTGGAAGTGCTACAATTCAACTCAGTTCTGACACTATCTACCCAGAGACAGCATCGGATCCCACAGGTTAAAGGCTCAATCCTATAAGACTGGCCCCAAGCCCTACTTTTAGATGCCAAATGCAAGTCCAGGTTGACACCTATGCTTTTGACTGACCAGCTATGGACCAGCTATTCCAACAACCTCCTCTTTGGGTTCGATTAGTTTGCTAGAGCAGCTCAGAGAACTCAGAAAAACATTTTACTTGCTAGATCACTGATATATTATAAAAGGATAGAACTCAGGAGCAGACAGATGGGAGGTGCACAGAGCAAGGTACGGGGAAAGGGTGTGGAGTGCCCATGCCCTCTCTTGGTGGGCCACACTCCCAAAATTTCTACCTGTTCACCAACCCTGAGGCTCACCACACACTCTCCTTTTGGATTTTTTTATGGAGCCTTCCTCATATAGACATGAACTGATTAATCACCAGCCATTAGTAACTGAACTCAACCTCCAGCTTTTCTCCCCTCCCTGAAGGTAGGGATGGGGCTAAATGTTCTACTAACCATCAAAATCACAGGGTTGGTTCCCCTAGCAACCCCATACCGGTTACCTAGGGGCTTTCCGAAGACCAGATATACTTCTGATTATAAATTCCAATACCCCAATATCCCAAAAACAAAAACCTGGAAATTAAGTGACAAAATACATAAACAATTCACCCAGTGAAGAAGTAGGAGAAGGGCACACCAGGCAGATCGAGACGCACACACCAGAAAGTGACAAGAATGTGACGTGATCATGGCTTCTACAAACGGGGAGTCCAATACTCCCCTCTACAGTAGAGGTTCATAGGAGTGAAGGTAGCCTCCGAGATTAAACAAAAGAAATAGGTAGGGTATGTTAATTATACCTCAATAAAGCTGGGGCAAAAAAGGAGGCAATCAGCACATGAAAAGATGCTTGGGGTCACTGGTCATTGAGCACTTAAGAAAATTGAAGACTGTGAATTAGGTAATAGTACTTTGTTAAACTTCCAGGTTTTGATCATTGTTCTGTGGTTACATAAGAGAATATAATTGTTCTTAGCAAACACGTGGTAAAGTATTTATTTGTTTAAATATTTACTTTGAGAGAAAGAAAGAAAAAATGCCTGCACAACCAGGGGAGGGGCAGAGAGAGACAGAATCCCAAGCAGGCAGTGCACTGTCAGTGTGGAACACAACCAGGGACTCTATCTCACGAACCCATTTGCTCATGATCTGAGCCACAATCAAGAGACAGACGCTTAACTGACTGAGCCATCCAGGCATGCCCACACACATTTTTTAATGAAATATTGATAATGTGCTAGAGACAGTGTTCTTTTACCTCTAAATACTTCACTACGGGGGCACCTGGATGGCTCAGTCGGTTAAGCATCTGCCTCTTGATTTTGGCTCATATCATGAGCTCACAGGTTCGTGAGATGGAGTCCGAGTCCGGCTCTGTGCTGACAGTGCGGGATTCTCTCTCCCTCTCTCTCTGCCTCTCGCCCACTGACGCAGGTACACTCTTGCTCTCTCAAAATAAAAAATGTTTTCTAAAAATGTGTGTGGGTTATAGGAGTACCTTATAAAGGTGGCAGAGTGGGGGGAGAATAGGAGGCAGAATAAGAGTGAAAGACAAAGCGGATGTAGCAAAATGTAAATAACTGGTGAATTGGAATTAAGGGTATAGAGAAGTTCCTGCACTATTTTTTCAACATTTCTTTTTTTTTATTTAAAATTTTTTAAGTGTTTTATTTATTTCTGAGAGAGAGAGAGAGAGAGTGTGTGTGTGTGTGTGTGTGTGTGTGTGTGAGCAGGGGAGGGTCAGAGAGAGAGAGAGAGACGGAGAATCAAAAGCAGGCTCCAAGCTCTGAGCTAGCTGTCAGCACAGAGCCCGATGCGGGGCTCGAACCCACGAACCATGAGATCATGACCTGAGCCGAAGTCAGATGCTTAACTGACTGAGCCACCCAGGCATCCCTCAACATTTCTATAAATTCGAAAGTGTATCAAAATTAAAAGTTACCANCAGGGAGCCTGCTTGGGATTCTCTCTCCCGATCTCTCTGCCCGCGCCCCACCTGTGCACACATTCTTCTCCTCTCTAAATAAGTAAATAAACACTGGGGGGGGGGGGGGGGGGGGAGAAAAGTGGAGCAAAGGCCAGTACTGAAAGCATGCCCCATAGGGTTAATGAAGTTGAAAGAGCAGAAAATGTACAGCTTGTTTTCCAGAGACCTGTGCCTCTCTAACCAGCTGTTGTGTCTTTTCAAACCCCACTAACAAATCTACTAGATGTCTCTCTAGAAACCTGGACTCAGGGTCAATGGAAATGGCTCCAGCCAATGAACAAGGGTCTGCATCCCTTGCCCAAGATAACGAGCCCCAGACCCCATTATCCAGTTTATATGGGCTCTTACAGCATACCCACAGCTTCTTCTCCTGGCATCAGTGACTGAATCATGCCTGTTCTGGGCTTAATCTCCTCTCCAGAGTGAACGTGGGATAGATGGTACATATGTTTGCTCAATGCGCATGCTCCATAATCACAAGCTTCCCCCATCCTTTTCCTCAGTAAGTGTGTGATCTCAACTCCTATTGACTATAAAAAACTTGCTCTAATCTCAGTCAGGAAGGCAGATTTGCGAGTAAACCTTAGCCCTCCAAATGGGCTGCCCTTCTGAGAATGAAACTTTCTCAGCTTCAAACCCAGTGACTCAGGGATTAGGCTTACTGCAGACTGCACACACAAATCTGATTTCAGCGTTCAGTAATAATGCTTCTACCAAAAGTACAATTAAACATCTACTATGAGATTGAAATTATATTGTCATTACATTCATTTTTTTAATGCTCCAATGAAAATATCCAAAAACACATACACATAAATCAAATGAAACCCAAATAAAACTAACAAATGAAGCCATAAACTTCTGTCCAGATTTCTGGAGCTCTGTTTCTGGAATATCTCCTGTATGCCCCAAGTTACACACCAGAGTAGGTCCGTGGTGGTTGACAAGTTCAACTGGGTGTAATTCCCTCTTAACAATTTCAGTTTTCAGTACAAATTACAGCACAATAATGATATCAATAAATACACACACACCTATAAAAGAAAGAAGAGTGAGCGCTCACCTTTACAACTGACTGTGTATAAGACAATTCCTGTAATGCTGTCATTTGTGGTGACAAGTTCCGCTCCCAGCCAACAGGTCCCTTCAGGATCTGAACTGTCACACCTCACCCACAGGGGAGGAAGGGCAGTAACCGGATGATCAATCTTCAAGTGGGTCATATTAGGATTGTGAGCCATAGTGTAAAGTCCAATTAATTGCCTTGAAAACAAGAGTATGAAGAATAAATTATAGAGACTGCAGATCAGTCAACTTTTCTTTTTCAAAGATACTGCGAAGGGTATCTACAATTCTTACACTGATCCAACTTCTGATCACCAACTAAAATTCCACACCCACTGTGTTGTGTGGGGGTTTTCTTCATACCAAGTAATTCTAACACTAGCTGGAAGTGCTACAATTCAACTCAGTTCTGACACTATCTACCCAGAGACAGCATCGGATCCCACAGGTTAAAGGCTCAATCCTATAAGACTGGCCCCAAGCCCTACTTTTAGATGCCAAATGCAAGTCCAGGTTGACACCTATGCTTTTGACTGACCAGCTATGGACCAGCTATTCCAACAACCTCCTCTTTGGGTTCGATTAGTTTGCTAGAGCAGCTCAGAGAACTCAGAAAAACATTTTACTTGCTAGATCACTGATATATTATAAAAGGATAGAACTCAGGAGCAGACAGATGGGAGGTGCACAGAGCAAGGTACGGGGAAAGGGTGTGGAGTGCCCATGCCCTCTCTTGGTGGGCCACACTCCCAAAATTTCTACCTGTTCACCAACCCTGAGGCTCACCACACACTCTCCTTTTGGATTTTTTTATGGAGCCTTCCTCATATAGACATGAACTGATTAATCACCAGCCATTAGTAACTGAACTCAACCTCCAGCTTTTCTCCCCTCCCTGAAGGTAGGGATGGGGCTAAATGTTCTACTAACCATCAAAATCACAGGGTTGGTTCCCCTAGCAACCCCATACCGGTTACCTAGGGGCTTTCCGAAGACCAGATATACTTCTGATTATAAATTCCAATACCCCAATATCCCAAAAACAAAAACCTGGAAATTAAGTGACAAAATACATAAACAATTCACCCAGTGAAGAAGTAGGAGAAGGGCACACCAGGCAGATCGAGACGCACACACCAGAAAGTGACAAGAATGTGACGTGATCATGGCTTCTACAAACGGGGAGTCCAATACTCCCCTCTACAGTAGAGGTTCATAGGAGTGAAGGTAGCCTCCGAGATTAAACAAAAGAAATAGGTAGGGTATGTTAATTATACCTCAATAAAGCTGGGGCAAAAAAGGAGGCAATCAGCACATGAAAAGATGCTTGGGGTCACTGGTCATTGAGCACTTAAGAAAATTGAAGACTGTGAATTAGGTAATAGTACTTTGTTAAACTTCCAGGTTTTGATCATTGTTCTGTGGTTACATAAGAGAATATAATTGTTCTTAGCAAACACGTGGTAAAGTATTTATTTGTTTAAATATTTACTTTGAGAGAAAGAAAGAAAAAAAGCCTGCACAACCAGGGGAGGGGCAGAGAGAGACAGAATCCCAAGCAGGCAGTGCACTGTCAGTGTGGAACACAACCAGGGACTCTATCTCACGAACCCATTTGCTCATGATCTGAGCCACAATCAAGAGACAGACGCTTAACTGACTGAGCCATCCAGGCATGCCCACACACATTTTTTAATGAAATATTGATAATGTGCTAGAGACAGTGTTCTTTTACCTCTAAATACTTCACTACGGGGGCACCTGGATGGCTCAGTCGGTTAAGCATCTGCCTCTTGATTTTGGCTCATATCATGAGCTCACAGGTTCGTGAGATGGAGTCCGAGTCCGGCTCTGTGCTGACAGTGCGGGATTCTCTCTCCCTCTCTCTCTGCCTCTCGCCCACTGACGCAGGTACACTCTTGCTCTCTCAAAATAAAAAATGTTTTCTAAAAATGTGTGTGGGTTATAGGAGTACCTTATAAAGGTGGCAGAGTGGGGGGAGAATAGGAGGCAGAATAAGAGTGAAAGACAAAGCGGATGTAGCAAAATGTAAATAACTGGTGAATTGGAATTAAGGGTATAGAGAAGTTCCTGCACTATTTTTTCAACATTTCTTTTTTTTTATTTAAAATTTTTTAAGTGTTTTATTTATTTCTGAGAGAGAGAGAGAGAGAGTGTGTGTGTGTGTGTGTGTGTGTGTGTGTGAGCAGGGGAGGGTCAGAGAGAGAGAGAGAGACGGAGAATCAAAAGCAGGCTCCAAGCTCTGAGCTAGCTGTCAGCACAGAGCCCGATGCGGGGCTCGAACCCACGAACCATGAGATCATGACCTGAGCCGAAGTCAGATGCTTAACTGACTGAGCCACCCAGGCATCCCTCAACATTTCTATAAATTCGAAAGTGTATCAAAATTAAAAGTTACCAAAAAATGGGGCTTAAAATTTTCAGAGATGAAAATTTATTACCAACAGATGTTCAACAAAGGAATTTCTAAGGGATTGTACTTCAAAAAGGAAACACAGTAATCCCAAAAGATAGGTCCCAATGATAAGCATATGGATAAATCCAAACACTGGATAGAGAAAAACAATACAAATAAATAATGGTTAAGTTGTGGGGGGAGAAGAGAAAAAAAAAAAAGGCCAAACATGGCTTTAAATCCAGAAGCTATAAAGGATTAATTTAACTACATAAAAATGTTAAAAACTTCAACATAGCAAAACAAACAAAAAAAACCATCATGAAAGAGATCACTTTGTGATTACTGTTATTATAGTCCTTACTGTCTAATGCTATAGTTTAAATGACTCTATCCTCCCGAACTCCTTGCTGGCAAGCACTTTGGTCTGGAGGTGAGGGAGGCCAGCCAGGGAGAGCACAGTGGGGAGGCGGGAAGTGAGCAGGGGTTCTAACAGAGGCACTACTGGCATCTTGGCGGGAGGATTCCTCCCTGTGCAGGAGAACCCCGTGCGCTGCAGGACGTTTACCAATCACTGTCCAGGCCAATTGCTCCCCTGAGTCACTGTAACACCCAAAAAGTGTCCCTGCATATTTCCACATGCCCACTGAGTATGGCAGCCCTGGTGCAGGACCACCGGACTAGACAAGGAAGGCTCCTACTCATCAGAAATCTGGATCTTATCATGAAGCAACGAGAACCACTGAAGGATGTTTAAGCAAGGAAGCAACATGATCACGCCTTTGGGATTTATAAAGATCACTCTGGGGGCCCTGGGTGGCTCAGTTGGTTAAGCGTCCAGCTTCGGCTCAGGTCATGATCTCACGGTCTGTGGGTTCAAGCTCCATGGGTTGGAGCCCCATGTCTGACAGCTCAGAGCCTGGAACCTGCTTCGGATTCTGTGTCTCCCTCTCTCTCTGCCCCCTCTCCACTTCCACCCCACAACCCCCTGCTCACACTCTGCCTCTTTCAAAAAAATAAACATAAAAAAAATAAAAGATCCCTCTGGCAGCAGCAAGGAAGACAGAGGGATACCAAATACAAAGAAATCGAGAAGCAACAACGATAAATGATATAGGGGAGTGGAGAAGGGGATGACGACACAGTCTTCTTGTCACGTTTGGGATACCTATGGGATATTCAAGTAAAGCTATCCATGCAGAGTTGGGTATACATGTGTGGGGGGAGAGGGAGGGCAGAGAGGGAGATCTGGACTAGATGCAGACTTTTTTCCCAATGTTCTGTAGGAACACTTTAATTTTTTTTTTTAATGTTTTTTATTTATTTCTAGGAGAGAGAGAGAGAGACAGCGTGAGTAGGGGAGGGTCAGAGAGAGAGGGAGTCACAGACTCCGAAACAGGCTCCAGGCTCTGAGCTGGCAGTCAGCACAGAGCCCGACGCGGGGCTCAAACCCACGAACCGCGAGATCATGACCTAAGCGAAAGTTGGATGCTTAACCGACTAAGCCACCCGGGCGCCCCATCGTAAGAACACTTTAAATCCCCGCGTCCAGCCCTCCTCCTAGCCCGACGCTAAGAAACACTTACCTTGCTCTCCCAACTGGTAAAGCAAGTGGTCCAACAGTCTCCCCAGTAGAGAAATCAGAAATAGCAGTTTCTTCAGACTGTAGTTCTTCAACATGACTTGTTTCTTCCTTCTCTAAAGGCTTTAAAAATATTTTTTTAATTATTTAGCCAGGTAAAAGAACACTCACTGGTCAATTCTTCACTATGCTAGAACACAACATACTGGCTCCTAAACCCTTAAGCACAAATGACTGTGTTAATGCCAAGAAGCACAGCTACAAAGCAATCTGGTACCAACTAATCTTGCCATTAGAAGCATTTCCACTGTCCTATAAAAAGATAATGACGGAAGTTGCTACTGACAGCGGAAGTATCTGATACCATTAGAAAAGGAAGTGCTTGGACATGTATGAAAGGATAAACAAAAGACATAGCTCCCCATGGGGAAACCCAAGGGAGACTCCCAAGTTTTCACTTCCCAAACTCAAAGGTCTACAGCCCTTACTCCTCAAATCTACTCTCTTAGGATTAGTAGCTCTCATCTGTTTTACAGGGTTCTGAATTAAATCTATGTGTTTCTAATATCTACATGTTTAAATAATTAAACAGCTCAGCCTTGCCAATAATGACAATAACCACAAGAGTTAACATTTCCTGAGCATTACAATACACCAGCTACTGTTCTAAGTTTTCTTTTACTTTTCATAAAAACCCTGAAATAGACACTATTAACAACTCTGTTTTTAGATGGGAAAACTGAGGCAGCAAATGGCTAAATACCTCACCTAGAAAAACACAGCAGCGAGTGGCAAAGGCAACCTTTGAATCTAGGCAGTCTGACTTCAAAACTCAGGTTCTTATCCCTGGAGTTCTCTGGGCAGTAAATCCTCTGCCCACTTAACAGGTATCAGACATGGGTATTTCCTCGACTTTGAATTTCTTTTGCCAGATTGCAGACCTCATTCCCTTCCAGGTCTAGCTCTCCAAATAGTTCCTAGAACTGCTAGTACCCAAAACGTTATTTTTTTCTTCTGTTTAATACTCATCTACCTAAAATTAGTGCTTTAAGCACTATTGATCTCTGCAAAGACAATGGCTTTTTAACTGTTCCTCATCCCAAAATGCCAAGGTCCCAGTGAATTCGGGAACCTTCTCCCATCTGCAAGCTGCATCCCCACTAGTATCCTAACAAGATCTCCATATCCCCTTGGCTCATCCTTATCTTTTCCCAGATAACTCACCTTCACCTGACCATCTTCGCTTTTTCAACTTTTGCTTTCTATACATCTTCCCTTCTCTCCATAGCAAAAGTCTAAACTCAACCATTTAATTCAGCTATAATTATTTTCTAAGCATCTGTCTATCACAGGTAAACAGTAATAACACCATTTTATTAACATAACAGACAAATAAGTTGCCCCCCTCCTCAAAAGGGGTTTTTGTATGTATTAAAATAAAAAGCTCCCTGTTCATTGGCCATAATGCCCATCCAGACAGCATGAAGGTCCTAGAACAGAGGTGTTTCTTCTAAAATTACCTCCATTTCTGGGGGCTCCTGGGTGGCTCAGTCAGGTAAGTGTCCAACTCTTGGTTTCAGCTCAGGTCATGATCTCATGGTTTGTGGGTTTGAGCCCCACATCAGGCTCTGTGCTGACAGTGTGGAGTCTGCCAGGGATCCCTCTCTCCCTCTCTCTCTGCCTTTCCCTCACTTCTGTGTTCTCTTTCTCAAAAACTAAATAAACTTAAAAAAAAATTTTTTTTTAAAGTACCTCCACTTTCACCTATTAGAGCCTGTTCCAATCTACTTCAGAAAGCAATGTAGTCAAAGGAATGGGTTCTGATCCCAAAGCAACTGTTTAGTGACAGCATTATCACCACTCAATAAAAAGTCCTATAATTGCTCTGCCAAAACACTTAACCACAATTAAAATACACAGGTTTAAGGTTGGAATTATAAAGTGATGCAAAAAATAAGAAGTTTTCTGTTACATTTAACAAACAAAAATTAAAGTAGAACTTCATGAGTCATACCTACATATGCTGTGCTGTTCAGTACAACAGCCACTAGCCACATGTGGCTATTGAGTACTGGCAACATGGCCAGACCAATGAAGATGTTAAGTGTAAAATACACACAAGGTTTTGAAGATGCAGTATGGAGGGAAAAATCCTTGGGGCGCCTGGGTGGCCCCGTCCATTAAGTGTCCAACTTTGGCTCAGGTCATGATATCACAGTTCATGGGTTCGAGCCCCAAGTGGAGCTCTGTGCTGACAGAGCTCAGAGGCTGAAGCAGGCTTTGGATTCTGTGTCTCTCTCTCTCTGCCTCTCCCCTGCTCATGCTCTTGCTCTCTCTCAAAAATAAACATTAAAAAAACCCTCAAAATATTAAAGATTTTTATCTTAACTAGGCATTGAAATATTATTAAATATACTAGAGTAAATAAAAAGCATTATTAAACTTAATTTCAGACAATTCCACACCTCGGAATTTACCATAAATTAAAAACTTGTGCTCACACAAAAAGCTGTACAAAAATGATTATAGCAGCTCTATCAATGATCACTGAAGACTGAAAATGGCCCAAATGTCCTACAAAGGGTGATTAGGTAAATAAACTAAGATACAGACACGTAATGTACTCAGCAATTCCAAGAAATGAACCACTGATACACTTACAACTTGGATGAATCTCAAAGACATTATACAAAGTGAAAGAAGCCAAACTCAAAAGGTTACAAACTGTAGGATTCCATCCATGACAAAAGACAAAACTACACCAAGGGAAAAGAGATCAGCAGTTGACAGAGGGTGAGGAAAAAGTAGGGTTTTAAAGGGATAGCACAGGAGAGTTGTTTAGGGTGATGGAACTCTTTCGAGCCCTGATTGTGGTAGGGACTACCAGAATCTACCTACGCGTGTGCTAAAATTCACAGAAGTGGACAACAAAAGTAAAAAGTCAGTTTTACTATATATGATAATTAACTTCACGTTTTTTTTAAGTTTCTTTGATAGAACCGGCAGGGAAGGCGCAGAGAGAGAGAGGGACAGAGGATCTGAAGTGGGCTCTGTGCTAGCAGCAGAGAGACTGGCGCAGGCTCCAACCACAAACCATGGGATCATGACCTGAGCCAAAGTCGGACACTTAACCTACTGGGCCACCCAGGCGCCCCTAATTTTCAAAAATCAGGCTACTACAAAATTTTAAGTTACCTATACGATTTTCATTATATTTCTAAATGAGAAATTTAGAAATTCTATTTCTAAAAGAATTAGAATTCGCCCTTACTAATATACTGATTTAAAAAAAAAGGGCACATCTGAAATTACTTCCAATAAACTGAATTTGGCTATTAGTTACCAAACAAGCACAGGGGCTCCTGGCTGGCTCAGCCGGTGGAGTGTGAGTCTCCTGATCTCAGGGCTACAAGTTTGAGCCCCACTTGAATTTTTAATTTTATTAAAAATAATTTTTTACATATATTAAAAATAAATTAAAAAAAAAAAGAATTAAACAAGCACAAAGCCCAAACACTACTTACCAATTTCTCCATGATGAATATTATATCATTTTCATCTAGAATATTTTTCAAAGGGTTTGGTTGGCCTTTGCCGATCAACTGCACTTGAACATCAGCCTGTTCAAAAAGAGGTGAAGCAATGTTATATACACACACAGATATGTTAATACAAATATTTAAACACAGAAAGACCAGTTGCAGACAACTGACTGAAAAAGAAAATCTGAACAAGACATAATGTTCTACAGATAAGACTTCATTTACTCTTTGCCATGTTGTTTCTTCATGTTTAGACAAATCTGGCTCTTATTTATTCACATATACAAATGCTTTAAGGCTCACCTAAAGTGCACCCTGTGTGATAAAGGCTTCTTTTGACTGGGATCACGTGGACATTCTCTTCCTCCCCTCATACTATATTTACCATTATATACCATATAATTAGCACTTTACTAAATATGATCTTTTCTTCTGATTGTACTATGGAATTTAGAACTTTATCAATTTATAGGAACTGCTTATTTTTCCATTCCTATTGCAAACATGTTTGTTACAGAAAAGTCTGAAAATAGCTAACAGATTTTTTAAAACTCACATAATCCTACTAGCTAGGATAATCATCACTGTTATTAGGCTGGTTGGCTTATATCTTGCCAGACTTTTTGCAGACACATAAATAAACCTACGTTAGAAATGTATTGAGTATTTAGATATCTAGATAGGCATTTGCTTAAAAAAATACAGCATGCTAAATCATAAGCTTCTTGCCATGCCATTAAATGCTCTTTGGCTCTGCCATCATATAATTCTATTTTCTTCATCATTTGGACAGTTTTAGTTATTTGCTATAAGAAACAACTAATAATTGACATCCTTGAATTCCTTTCTTAAGATGACTATCTAGAATCACACCGGCATTTTCAAATTGCCTTGCAGATATGCAATGCCCACATAGTCACATTCCTGTCACTTACTGCAACACAGAGTATTTTCACCATTCATTTTTATCATCTCACAGCAAAAATTATTATCTTGCTTGTTACTGTTCTAATTTTCACTTATTTGATTACTAGTGAAGGTGATCAGTCTCTCATATGCTTATTATTGACAAATACCTCTCATTATTTGAATCTGTTTAATTTCTCAGTTTGGATACTGATACCAAGTTCAAAGAACAAAGGATGATATGTTTATTCTAATCTACTAGGTTCTTGAGTTTCAACTACCATTGTGGATTGAATATATCCCCCCAAATGATATGGTGAACTCCTAACCCCTGGTTCCTCTGAATGTGACCTTCTTTAGAAAGAGGGTCTTTGATGGGGCGCCTAGGTGGCTCAGTTGGTTATGTGTCCAACTTTGGCACAGGTCATGACCTCGCGGTTCATGGGTTTGAGCCCTGTGTCAGAAAAAAAAAAAAAAGCGTCTTTGCAAATATAATCAAGTTGAGGATTAACTTGCATTGGGGGGCCCTAAACCCAATGACTGATGTACTTATAAGGAGTGAAAGATTTAGACACTAGACACACAGGGATACTATGTATTAACAGAGGCAGAAATTAGAGTAATGTGTCTACAAGCCAAGAAACTCCAAGGATTGTTGGAAACCACCAGAAACCGGAAGAAGCCAAGAAAGGATCCTTTCCTAGAGCCTTCAGTAGGAGCATGGCCCTCCTAAAATCTCCATTTCAGAGTCCTAGTCTCCAGAACTGCAACAGAACAAATTTGTTTTAAGCAAACCAATCTGTGCTTAGAGCAGCTATAGGAAACTATTATACATATCAAGCAAGAATTCAGATAGGGTGGGATTAATACATTTACCCAAGTATACTTACTTTCTGGATTTGGCTAGTGAAAATACAAAAAGTAAGAAACAACATTATTTTATTTTTCTTTCTGGGATTTCTTGTGTCCTTTGTCTATTATTCTATGATGGTTGTCATTTTTCTTATGGATTTTTATGAGCTTTTTATGTATTTCATATACATGAAATATTAGCCTTTATCTTATACGACAATTTCTCTCCAGCTTATTTGTTTTTAGCATCCAATTAGTTTTAGTTCACTATTATACGGATAAAACTTTATGGGGACTTTACTTATGGAACACTTGGCATATATTAGATGCTTAATAAATCCATAAATATTTATAGCAGCTTTATTTATAACTATCAAAAACTGGAAACAATCCAAGTATCCATCAACTGGTAAGTAGATGACTGTCACACACTCATACAATGAGATGGTATTCGACAATAAAAAGGAATGAACTACTAATACATACAAAACATAGATGAATCTCATATGCATTACATTCACTGATAGAAACCAGACCTAAAAGACTACATAGTGTATAGGCCTTACAGACACTGCCACCCACACCGCCCAGCCATGGTCAACCCCACCGTGTTCTTCAATATCACCATGGACGGCGAGCCCTTGGGCCGCATCTCCTTCGAGCTGTTTACAAAGTTCCAAACACAGCAGAAAACTTTCATGCTCTGAGTACTGAGGAGAAAGGATGTGGTTATAAAGGTTTCTGCTTTCACAGAATCATTCCAGGATCTATGTGCCAGGGTGGTGACCTCACATGCAACAGTGGCCCTGGTGGCAAGTCCATCTATGGGGTTAGAAATCTGATGATGAGAATTTCATCCTGAAACACATAGGTCCTGGTATCTTGTCCATGGCAAATGCCGGACCCAACACAAACGGTTCCCAGTTTTTCATCTGCTCTGCCAAGATGGAATGGTTGAGCGGCAAGCACGTGGTCTTTGGCAAAGTGAAGGAGCGAATGAATATTGTGGAAGCCACAGGGCGCTTTGGGTCCAAGAATGGCAAAACCAGCAAGAAGATCACCATTGCTGACTGTGGACAAATCTAACGAATTTGATTTGTTTTATGTGGACTACCAGAACATTCCTTCCTTAGACCAGGAGAGGACCCCTTCACCCCAAACTGCTCGAAATCTCCTACAATCTTTGTGCACTCACTGCAGTTCATAGTCTCCATGTTTTCCTTACTCCCCTCCAAGTCTAGCTGGATTGCAGAGTGAACTTTATGGTAATGAAATAAAAGCTAAACAACAAAAACAAAAAAGACTACATAGTGTATGATTTTATTTATGTGACATCCGGGAAAAGGCTAGAGACAAAGACATGGGATTTTTGGAGGTGACAGAAATATTCTAGATCTTGATTATGGGGGTGGCCAGATGACTGAATCCATTTGTACAAACTCATAGAACTGTACTCTAAGAGGGTAGAATTTAACTTAACTCTAAATTAACTTCAATGAACCCAACTTTTAAAAAGAAGAATGTTAGGATTAATGAGTTGTGTTTAAAGACCAAATAAATTGTTCATACCTCATAGATAAATGGGTCTTTATGGATTCCTTTCTTTTCTTCATCAAACTCCCTGAAATGCAGAAATACGTGAGAAAAACAGAGCTAAATATTCTGATATTTAAACTCAGAAGTTAGTCATCACTTTATCTCTGCATGACACCAGTGAGAAAAGGTAAATGCAAACCAGCCTTAAGGCATGGTTGGGAAGAGGGACAAAAGCACAAAGTATATGTTAGGAATAGAAAAAAGAAATGTGGTAGAGATTAATAGACTACTGCCCACAACTCCTTCTCAGAGGCAGCAGGAAATCAGTTACCCAGCTTTACTCTCTTATCTTCTGAAACACATTATCAGTTACTATTAAAAATGTAATTTACAGCATGACTTGGGAAGTAAAAATCACTGGATTCTGATCTGCCACTGAATCAATGAGTAACCACAGAATAATTATTTAAGGTTCCCAGCCCTAGATTTCTAAGGCTAAAATGGAAACAGCTATTCTCCCTCCCTTTATGAGCTGTCACTAAAAACTTAGTAAATTTGATGTTGAACAATTTTCTTTTAAAAACGTAAACAGAAAACTCTCAGATATCATTTAATAATTATCGTTTCATTCAGGAAAGTTTTAAATTAGCCATCCCAAATCATGTAAACCATAAACCATTAAATATACCAAAATGTAAATCAGTCTGATCTACACTGTGAAAGAGAACAGATCTTTAGAGCCCTAAAGGAACACAGTGGAATTGTTTCAGGATAGCATTTATTATTTGATCTACTCTTACTGAAATAAAAACAGGAGAGTTAGCCCTGGAATTATTGGCTTTTGCCATTTTGGACAAGATTCTGATTTATTCTTAAAGATATTTGTCTTTTATGTATAACTGAGAGATGTTATTTGATTATTCAACAATCATGTATATCATAGGCAGGCACTCTTCGTAGATTTCCAGGATATAGAAGAAAAACATAGTCCCTGGTTCATACTCTTGACTGAAGTCAAAAGAATAAACCAACAGTTACAATACAGGGTGGTAAGTGATCCGACAGAGGTGAGTGCAGGGTGCTGCAGTAACACAATGGAAGATATTTTGCTATAACACTAGAAGTTTATCCTGAAACCCCAGAGGAACTTACTAAAAGCTTTTAAATGAGAACACCTTTCTGACCATGAGATGAAGGATATAAACTTGGAGGCCAGGAAAATAGCTGCGAATAAGAAGTGATGATGGACTGAACAAAAGCAATAGAGATGGAGGGCCAGGTGCACCAGGTGACTGACTAGACAGAATGGGGATATGGAGGGTGGTGGAAAAGAGAAGTGAAAATCTTGGATTTGGAGCTCTTAATTCATAGACAGAATTCAGGAGCAGAAAGTCAGGTTGTAGGGAAAAGATGAATTCAGTTTTGCCAACATGGAGTTTGAAGTTCTCGTGGAAATTTCCAGTACGCAACTGGATACAGAGGCATTGTGAAGGATTCAAGAGAAGTAAACAAGACTTTTGTGCTTACAAGTAGAAACAAAGACTAACATCCATGAAATAATTGGAAACTATAATGGGTCTAAATAAAACAGTATCAATGGGGGACTGGTTAAATAAACATAACACAGGCACAGAATGAAATATTATACAGCAGTTAAAAACTAGATAGATCTATAGGGTGTCAGGGTAAAAGCCATTCGAGACATTATTAGTTTAAAAAAAAAAAAAAGCCAAGTGCTCTTTCTATAATGCTCAAAAAACTGGCAAGCATTAACTACTTCTGTAAGCAGAAATAAAAGGAGTAAAGATAAATAATGAGGGGGTGCTTGGATGGCTCAGTTGGCTGAGTGTCCAACTCTGTTTCAGCTCAAGTAACATCAAGTTCATATCTGAAGGTTGGTGAGATAGAGCCCAGCATCCAGCTCTGCCCTGATGGTGCAGAGCCTGCTGGGGATTCTTTCTCCTCCTCTCTGCCCTTCACTTGCTTTCTCTCGCAAACTAAACTTTTTTTTAAGCCAAATATTTTTTACAAAATAATGAAAAATTATGGCATTTAGAAAATAGGGGGTTAGATTACATCAGTGGTTCCCAAAGTTGTGGTGACAGGCCTACAGCATATTTCACAGGGAATGTGACAGGAAAATTCTTTGGCCCCACCCAGACTTACTAAATCAGAAACCCTGGAGGTGGGGCCGAGCAATGTTTTGACAACCCTCCAGGTGATTTTGATGCAAGTCCAAATTTGAGAACTACTGGATTCGATTTTAAAGTTGGATACAGAACTAGATGGAATCCCCTTTTGTAGTAGCAAGTCACTGTAATAGTCTTAGAGCGCAATCAAATAAAAGTACTTAACAAAAATACACTATTACTTCATTGTAACTGTAACTCATCTAACGAAGCTGAACAGACAATACATTTCACACCAGAAAGGCTTTAAACCGATGAAGGATGTCAACACCTAGTTTTCCAGATTCTGAGAGGTGCCTCTAACATATCATAAATTTTGTGCATTATCACAACGAATAAGAGGCCTCTTGAAAAACTTGTCACCTTCCCCCTCGATTGATAACGTATAGTTGTTTTCGCCTATATAAGACTACAAGCCCCCACAGAGCCAACCCCACACTGGAACAGATAACCAGCCGGCCTTTCTTCAACTCCCAGACCCCAAGAAAGCTGCCCTTAGTCTGTAACACAGGCGCCACTGAGAAGCAATAGGGCGTTTATTCCTTTGCAGGGGCAAGAGGAATGGGGCGGGGTCGACAAGATGCCCAGGTAGAAGTGCTGTCCTCGCTCCCGAGGCAACAGCAAGGGCTACAACTCACTGCAGGAGACGAGAGTAAAATTCCTCAGCGGCTCGGTTTATTCGGCACCACATCACGCCCCAATTTGACTGCAGATCCGCAACCGCCAAACCGAACAGCGCGCCCGGTGCTGACGTCCGGGGTCATGACCCCATCGCCGGGACTACTCTTACACCCCACCCACTCCAGATAGGCCCCGTTTGTCCACCAAGCTAATCTTTTGTTTTAGAGCACGCCGCTGTTTCTGCTTTGCCAATAATTCTCCATCTCTGTAAGAAAAAGTTAAAAGAAGTTGCAGCGACTGAGAGGTTAAGACACTTAGTCTCGCGAGAGTTGCCACGCCTCCTTATGGATTATTCCGCGAAAAGGAGTCCCTTGTTTCTAAGCGCTGTTGTTCGCTTTAAAAGTGAGTAAATACCGTAACTTGATACATGTGAAAAAATACCCTATTTGTTATTTTTATAGAGTGTTAGAGAGATATTTTATGTCTCTGGATTGGTTCTAAGGCGGAGCAGGTTGGCGGACGAGTTGAACGCTACAAATAGAGCGGAAGTGCTAGGCACTTCCTTTTCCTATAGGAGCCGCCGGGTTGAGAGGAGCGTGGCCCTCTCCTCTCCCCGCGATGGTGAGTGGAGGTCTTTCCTGGAGAACTTTTTCTTGCTCTCGGGTCCTGGCAAGAATGGACTAGGGGTTTAGGGCACAGAGTCTGTAGGGGAGAAAGGGAGGACGGAAGAGATGAGGGTCAGAGGCATCATCTGTGGCTCGGGGCTGGATAGTGCGGCTTTACGGCAGCCATTTTAGAGGCAACGTGGGCGTCCCAGCACCGCTGGGCGACACAGGTCGCTCTCAGGTGCGGAAGAACCTTTGGGATTCTCGGTTTTTTTGGATCGTAGACTGCATCAGTTTTACTGAAAATACGGAAACTCTTGGGGCTTTAGACCGAGTCGAGGCCAAAATCAATTTTGAGGCTTGCATTTTTAGATGTTCAGTAAGGAACATTTTCATTTCGCGAGAGATGATGTTAAAGACCCGTATATTCACATTTTTCTGAATTCTCATCTGTGTTCAGCTTAACTTGTGCCTCTACAAGAACTTCTCGGTTTTCTTAAAAATTGTTTGGTGTTCTCTAAACCTTTGTTTAGCCAGCTCATCTTATTATTAATGTCTTACGTCCTGCTTTTGCATAGTATTTGTACTGCATTGTGCAGTGTAGTGTTTTATGGGAAGTTCGGTGTAAAAAAAAAACTATACGTGTGATGCTTGGCAGAAAAATTGAACAAAGTAACACTAAAATATTCGATGGTCGTGTTGTGGACGTGAGGGATGGAAGAGAAGGCACTGGTTGGGCTTTAAAGTGATCAGAGAAACTTGAGAGAAGGTGGTCTGAAGGAGGACTAGCAAGTTGTCTTTAGGATGAAGACTTCTTCTCTGAGGGAGAATGCCTCCGTCCCTGAGTTTAGGTATGGATAGTAGTGTTTGGGAAAGAGTGTGGGAGATGAAATCCACAGATCCTGTAGGCTCTCCTTAGAAATTTAGTCTTACTTTCAGGTGTAAGTCTTTGGAGAAGGTTGAGCAAAAGGAAACATGACCAGTATTTGTACTGCTAAGTTTTGTCATCCGTGTTTGGGATGAAGGGGGCCAAGGACAGAAATTTGAAGTAGAGCTAAGTAGACAAGATTTGCTGACATTTGGGGTGGAAGAGTTTATCAAGAAGGTGGCATTAAATAGTATTTTCAAATCTTACAGTATGCTTTGTATCGGTTTTGCTCTGTAAGGCCTGGTTTGAAAGCTTTATGATCAATTTTGTGGTTGAACTTGAGATTGTAAGTGTCCTTGAAGTTAATAAACATCATGTGTTGGTAATAGCCATTGTTTCAGCTCTGAGTGTTCTTTTCCTCTCCAAACTCTAGTCACCTGTAATTGAGTTTTAATGGTATTGTTGATACATAACTATAGTATTTTCGACGTTGTCAATCTAAACGTCTTTCTCTTCTCCTTTTCCCTAGGCGTGTGCTCGTCCACTGATCTCCGTGTACTCCGAAAAGGGGGAGTCCTCTGGCAAAAACGTCACTCTGCCTGCTGTATTCAAGGCCCCCATTCGACCTGATATTGTGAACTTTGTTCACACCAACTTGCGCAAAAACAACAGACAGCCATATGCTGTCAGTGAATTAGCAGGTATGGATTTTTCGAAGGTTGATGTTTTAAGACCTGCCTAACAGCAGTGATGATATAACACTCCATTGGTCCGTGTTTCTGAACCACATGATTTTCCTGGATGTTCTGATGCTGTTGCTACCATGCATAACAATTCTATATTAATATGGTTAGGTATCTGAAACTTTGATTTGTTCCCAATTTCAGGTCATCAAACCAGTGCTGAGTCATGGGGTACTGGCAGAGCCGTGGCTCGAATTCCCAGAGTTCGAGGTGGTGGGACTCACCGTTCTGGCCAGGGTGCTTTTGGAAATGTATCCTTTGTTTCATGTGAATTGGTCAGCTCTTAACGGAATTTATCGGACTGAAGTTGGTTTATATGTATTGGTTTGAAAACATTTCAAACATACTGACAGTATTCAGGTTAAACGTTGCTTTAGGCAGACGGGCTTGGGTATCAGGAAATTTTGCTTGCAATGATGTCGTAATTTGCGTCTTACTCTGTTCTCAGCGACAGTTGCCTGCTGTCAGTACGCTGGTTCAGAAGGATGACGAAAATTCTTACTGAGCAAGACATAATCTTTTTTTTCCTTTAAATTACAAAAATTTTGAGAAATGAGATTCTTAACCGGGAAAATAGATGTGTCGAGGGGGCCGCATGTTTGCACCAACCAAAACCTGGCGCCGTTGGCACCGCAGAGTGAACACCACACAGAAGCGATATGCCATTTGCTCTGCCCTGGCTGCCTCAGCCTTACCAGCTCTGGTCATGTCTAAAGGTTTGTAGATTTTGTTTTACGGGAATGGTACAAAGTACCCTTTTTTCCTTCCTGAACCATTTCATTCATGTTAATGATCTGTGTCAATTCTGTTCATCCCAGAGTGCCTGACTAGGTTTCCCTCTACTAAGTAATAGTTCTTTTTTTTGGTTTTACATAATAGTTCTGAGTACTTACATCTATAGTAAGTCATCAGTGAGTGCTGTGTAACTGGGAAACTACTTAAAGTACAGGGATTTCATGTACTGGAAAACTTTGCCACCCTGAGTTCATCATGTTCCCTACTCTGTCAGAATGATGAGATTCCACTTAATTGGTCCGTGTTTCTGAAACACATGATATTTGTGGAAGTTCTGATTTGGCACATTGTATGCTACGATGCTTTTGTGGGTTGTGTCAAGTGTTCCTCAATTTTTCAAAAAGTTCAGGGTAACTGTGTATTTGTTAATTGGCTTTGTCAGGTCATCGAATTGAGGAAGTTCCTGAACTTCCTTTGGTGGTTGAAGATAAAGTTGAAGGTTATAAGAAGACCAAGGAGGCTGTTTTGCTTCTTAAGAAACTTAAAGCCTGGAATGATATCAAAAAGGTAGGGTTTTGGTAGTTCTTTGTCAAATTGTAAATTCAAAAGGTGACTTGAACAGTGTAACTTGAGGGGCCATGAGAACAAGAACTCTGTAACTTTACAAAGTGTAGGTTTGAATCTTGACTGCCATTTATGGTTGTGTGTTAATGTTGGGCAAGTCATTGTGGCTCCTTTTCATCATCTTTAGTGTGTAGATGAATTACTACGGTCATATCTTAATCCAAATACTAATCATTCTCGCTTTTTAGGTATATGCCTCTCAGCGAATGAGAGCTGGCAAGGGCAAAATGAGAAACCGTCGTCGTGTCCAGCGCAGGGGACCCTGCATCATCTATAATGAGGACAATGGTATCATCAAGGCCTTCAGAAACATCCCCGGTAATTGTACTGCTTACACATGTTTTGTTTGTCCGTACTATGCAAGTTTACTCAGCTTTTACTATGATGAGATTCCACTGTATGGTCCGTGTTTCTGAAACACATGATTTTGTGGAACTTCTGATTCCGCTGAATGAGTACACCAGTGATGGTTGGGACTGCCTAATTAGTAGCAGTTCTCAGGTGCCTTACGTAGCACAAAAATCTTAAAGATGATTTGTTTTTTTGTGTTGAGATACAGGCTCCCTAATTTCCCTTTCCCTTTAAAAGGAATTACTTTGCTTAATGTAAGCAAACTGAACATTTTGAAACTTGCTCCTGGTGGGCATGTGGGACGTTTCTGCATCTGGACTGAAAGTGCTTTCCGCAAGTTGGATGATCTGTATGGCACTTGGCGTAAGGCTGCCTCCCTCAAGAGTAACTACAAGTGAGTGTTAATGTTCGTGTTTCAAACACAGATGTTTATGCTGCAGATCTTTACATTTGCTATTGGTTTGCATGTTTTGTAAATAAATAATGTTGTGGGCATATGCTCTCATGTACAGATGCAATATGCTGAAATGTTGAGATACTCAGAAGTGGATGCTGTGGTGGAAATTAACTCAGGAGAACTTCGATTGTTAGTGAGAAATAGGAATTGAGCATCTTACGGTCAGCCTTTGTTTTTTCTTCAGCCTTCCCATGCATAAGATGCTTAATACAGACCTTAGCAGAATCTTGAAGAGCCCAGAGATTCAGAGAGCCCTCCGAGCACCACGGTAAACTTGGGATAATTAATCTTAGTCTGACCTCTGCTTGTTGGTTATTTCAAAAACATGTATAATGAGAATAAAGTATTAATATTGTAACGTCTCCTTCTTTACAGCAAGAAGATTCATCGCAGAGTCCTCAAGAAGAATCCACTGAAAAACCTGAGAATCATGTTGAAGCTGAACCCATATGCAAAAACCATGCGCCGGAACACCATTCTTCGCCAGGCCAAGAATGTAAGTGATAATTTGGGTTTTGCTGATATGTTAAGTTTTTAGAAAGCTTTGAGTCTTAGGCTTTTTCTTAACTTGTTGCAGCACAAACTCCGGATGGATAAGGCCGCAGCAGCCTTACAAGCCAAATCAGAGGAGAAAGATGTTCCAGGCAAGAAGCCTGTGGTAGGGAAGAAAGGAAAGAAGGCTGTTGGTGTTAAAAAGCAGAAAAAACCATTGGCAGGAAAAAAGGCTACAGCGACCAAAAAACCAGCAGCTGAGAAGAAGCCTGCAGAGAAGAAACCCACCACGGAAGAAAAGAAAGCTACTGCATGAAAACTCAGATTTAAACAAATTCCATAAAAGTTTTATCATTTTGGACAGCTCATTATGAATAAAGGCCTAATCGAAGTACATGAGAAACCTAACCTTTTGGATGTGTCTGTGAATCTTGGTAGAGTTTTATTTTGTGGCCCATAGTCCTGTCTTCTGCTTCTATTATATTGTCTGGTATAAAACCAGACTTGGCATTGTAAGTCCATGCAGATGAATGGGAACCAGAATGCATAAATCCAGATCTAAACTCCAGTTTGTAAATAATGAGAAGGAGATGGTTAAAAAACTGGTCTCAAATAGGAAGGAAGCTATTAGGATTAGCAAGCCTTCCTTTCCCTCCCCCTCCCCCCCAAAAAAACCCCACACCTTTGAAAATAGGTAAAATTCCATAAAGGTTTGGCTTTTTCAGTACCACAAGAGGGCAGAATATATATTTAGAGTTACTGCGATAAGTTTGGCGGTTCCTTCAGTTTTCTGTTAGAACCTGCTGCGAGAGCAGAGTTACTGGAAGAAATGCTCCCCTCAATAAATTGACCCACATTCTGAAAGTGGCAGAAGCATTTTTCAGAACTACTTCATATTTGCAGTTTTAATATGAGATGAATACATTCACCAAGTACAGCACAGAGGAGCACCTGGGTGGCTTAGTCTCTTGAGCCTCTTGACTTTTTGAGAGCGGGAAAGGGGTGCCTGGGTGGCTCAAGTCAGGTAAGCATCCAGCTTCAGCTCAGGTTGCCATCTCAGTTCGTGGGTTTGAGCCCCACGTCAGGCTCTGTACTAGACAGCTAGCTCAGAGCCAAGAACCTATCTTTGGATTCTGTCTTTCCATTCTCTGACCCTCCCCTGCTCATATGGTCTCTCAGAAATAAAACATTTAAAAAAAAAGGGAGAAGCCCGGACAAGCTCTGCACTGTCAATGCAGAGCCCTGTGTCGGGCTCCCAACTCTTGAACTATAAGCTCATGACCCAAGCCAAAGCCTGATCCTTAAACCCAGAACCTCTGACTTGATTCTGAAGCCATCATCCCAGGGTGGCAGAATGGAGCTGTCTGTTAGGTTCCACACTGAACTTGCACCCTGCTTAGTGTTCTAACTGTCCAGCTCTCCTGCATCTCCCTCTTTAAAAAAAAGCCAGCAGAGAAGCCTGCTCCCGAGGAACGTTTTGCTTTTCTAGCAAGTGTGTCACAGCATGACTTATCTTAAGAGTTCACCTCTCCTATTTTTGTCTCCTGTCCGATCTTGTTTTGCAACTGTTTGGTCTCCATTGGGAACCTACTTAAAATCCACAACTCTCAGCAGATGAGTTTTCTGGCCCTTAGCATATGAAGGCACCATGGCCCAACTGAAGTGTATAGCCGGGCTTCGTGTTCCAATTTGTACAGCCTCCTAGTAACCATTTAACCTGAGGAGGAATCCTCGCCTGGGAAGATAACAGGGCCGGTGCACCACTGTGGTTTTGGTCTCTGCCCTCAGATGCATCTGCAAGTCTTGTGTTAAAATAGCCACTTGCTGCAACACTGAAAGTGCAATTCGAGGAGCACCTGGGTGGCTCAGGTGATTGAGCATCTTTTAAGGTTTCAGCTCAAGTGGTGATCTCACAGTTTGTGAGTTGGAGCCCCGCATTGGGCTCCACGCTTGACAGCACAGAGCCTGCCTGGGATTCTCTCTGACCCTCTGCTCTCTCAAAATAAACTTAAAAAAAAAAATTTTTTTTAAGTGTGATGCAGGGAGTACTGTTAAATGGATGCATTTGAAACTGGGTATTTGACTATTCTGTATCCCAAGTTTTTTACAGCTCTGCGCCCTATGTTTTAGGTTACTGATCATCATCAGACTGATTTTGTTTTGTTGTTGTTTTAAAAACCCAGGTTTGAGGGTGCCTGGCTGGATGAGTCAGAAAAGCACACAACTCCATATGGTCATAACAGACTGATGTTGATTTAAGTAGTTAGCAGAGACTAAATACTTAAATAAAAACTTAAGGGGTGCCTGGGTGGATCAGTGAGTTAAGCAGCGGACTCTCGGTTTTGGCTCAGGTCACAGTCACAATTTGAGGGTTCAAGCCCGACACGGGACTCTGCGCTGACAGCACAGATCTTGCCTGGGATTTTCTCTCCCTCCCTCTCTCTGCCCCTACCCTGCTTGCTCTCTCACGCTCTCGCAAAAATCAACAAAATTTGAAAATACATATATGTATAGCAAAAAATTAAAACTTGAAAAAAACAACGGGTTTTTCCTGGGCAAAGAACAACCCCACCACGAGCCAGCGAGAGTTCAGAGACTGGCCGGAAGCGTCGCTGCCCGCGTGCTGCCAGCCCCGCCCAGCCTTGCTGTTTGGTTTCCGGGAACGAGTGCTCGTGACGTCATCACCAGGCGCCGGGCCTGTCTGGGCGCCGGGCCTGTCTGGCCGGCCGGACGAGGCACCATGTTAAGCCGGCTCCAGGAGCTCCGCAAGGAGGAGGAGACGCTGCTCCGGTTGAAAGCGGCCCTGCACGACCAGCTGAACCGGCTCAAGGTGACCCCGCGGCGCCCTCCGCCCCTCGAGCCGGCCGCCCCGAGAACCCTAGTCGTAGGCGGCGCCCACTTAGTGGTTGACAAGTACCTGGGGGACGTGTTTGAATTGCAGGCCCACTCCTCTTAGGATCTTGAACCTGTGGGTCTGCGCCGAGGCCCAGCGGTCTGTACGCGTGGCGAGACCACGGCCGCACCCCTAGTACCCATTAATGCAGGCGGGCCGCACACCACGCGCTGAGCAAGTGAGTCCTCTCTAAGGCCCGCCTAGGCTCTCCCTGCCCCCGGACTCCTTCCACGCGAGCCCCTACAGCATGTTCTAGCCACCATTTACTAGTTTCTGTTGGCGCTTGAAACAGCTCTGGTCTTGTTAAGCTAGAAGGGATTCGTGGATCCGTTGTGCAAAGAAAGAAAGCGAGGCCCTGAGAGAAGAGACTTGGCCTAGAGTTCCCAGTAGCTTTTCTTCTGGCAGCTGTTGGTCCTGGACGATATTTAGGCGCAGCAGCGCTATTTCCCACAAATCCGTCCTCTAGCCCTAGTGGGATAGATCATCCTGATAAGCGCTGCTTTGCACCCTTCTTCAAGATCTTTTTTTTTTTTTTTATGTTTTATTTATTTCTGAGAGAGACCGCTTGAGCAGGGGAGGGTCAGAGAGAGAGGGAGATACAGAATCTGAAGCAGGCTCCAGCTCTGAGCTCCTGTCAGCACAGAGCCTACCGGGGGCTCGAACCCACGAACCGTGAGATCATGACCTGAGCCCAAGTCGGACGTTTAACCGACTGAGCCACCCAGGTGCCCCTGGATCTTTTAAGTCCAAACGAGATGCGGGCTATGAAAGCCTTTTGTTAGCTGAAAAGCATTGTCCAACTGTGACCTCAAAATAATACGCTTTTCCTCAGGACAGTTGGCCTGTGCTTATTTATGTTCTTGTATCACTAGTACCTGTACCAGTATCCAGTAGGTGGGTGTTGTGTATGATGATGGCAACTTCTAGGCCTAGGTTCCTTTATGCTCCAGAAAACACTTAGACTTTCCATTCTTCCTGCCATCACTTTCTCAATCCTGGGTAGAAGGCCACAGTCTAGCGAATTGGGCCCCTGTGGAATCAGAAGACACCTGGCTCTTTTTTAAAGTAGCACATTTGGGTTTTCTACCCAGCTCTGCTATACCTAGGGGGAATTTAAGCCTTGACTCAATTGAAAACACCTGTACACCCCAGGGGGAATGGGGCTGGAGGGGGTTTTTTGGCTCCTTCCCTAAAATGGGAAAGATTAAGGGCCCCACCCTTTTCTCTAGAGCTGCACCAAGGTTACAGTGTTTTCACTTCTCCGGATGCCAGCCTTTGACAGCATCCTCCGTAAATTTTACCGTAAATAGTAAGCAAAGTGTCCTCAACTCATCTTTTCTAGGTTGAAGAACTAGCCCTCCAATCAATGATTAATTCTAGAAGAGGGGGTGAGGTGCTGTCTTCTCAGCCTGCATCTGAAGAGCCACATGATGTAAGTTTAACCAAGTGTGGGCGTAGGGAGAGAATGCAAAGTCCATCCTGCTCTCAGGCTGCTTGGAGGCCAGTAATTTTTGTAAATTCCATGATCAAGCCCAAAGAACTCCGGAATTACTTGTAAGGAGGTTCTAGTTTAATAAACTGGCTACGTAGTTACTGTAACAGGCAAGGAGCAGCCTACCTCTCTACTAGCTAGGTACTCTTTGATTTATTTTTTTATTTTTATTTTTTTCAATCATTTTTTTTTTACAAATAGTTTATTGTCAAATTAGTTTCCACATAACACCCAGTGCTCATCCCCACAAGTGCCCTCCTCCATGCCCATCCCTCCTCCCCCCCATCCATCAGTACTGTTTTTGTCAGCATTCAAGAGTCTCTCATGGTTTGCCTCTCTCCCTTTCCCCCACCATTTCCCCCTTCTTCTCCCCCTTGTTCCTCCGTCAAGTTCCTCCTAATCCTCCTATACGTGCAAACATATGATATTTGTCCTTCTCTGCCTGACTTATTTCGCTCAGCATAACACCCTCAAGGTCCATCCATGTTGCTACACATGGCCAGATTTCATTGTTTCTCATTGCCATGTAGTATTCCATGGTATAGATAAACCACATCTTCTTGATCCATTCATCTGTTGATGGACACTTAGGCTCTTTCCATGGGTACTCTTTGATTTATTAACCATGTTATTTTATATTGCCTGCACCATGCTACTTACCCGTCCTCTCTAGCTACTCCAGTGAACCCAAGGAGAGTTGGAGATCTTTGCAGGCATATGTCAAAACTTCCACTGCTTCATGAATAAGTAAGCCTGGGATGTTAGAAGAGAGTATAGCTTCGACCACAAAACATAGTGCTGAAAAGTGAGTTCCAGTCCTCCTCATACCCTTCTTACAATGCCCTTAGATAAAACAGTGCAGTATTCTTCTTTTCTAAATATACCATATTTGAGCATTTTTTCTCCCAGATACGTGTTAAGCCATTTAAAACCCATTTGAAAGCAGCACATCTAAGCCAACATAATTCTTAGGCATGAACCATGTTTGTAAATGAGGTAACATCCTATCAAATCTAGGGTGTTTACTCCCTTCCCATTGTGGCAATAGAGGATAGGGGGACTGGGTTACCTCCTGATGATTAAATATTGGGGATGAATGTGCAATTGAGATTTAACAATTTTGTTTTTAATGTTTAATTTTGAGAGAGAAAGAACACAAGTAGGGAAGGAGCAGAGAGAGTGGGAGACACAGAATCCAAAGCAGGCCCCAGGCTCTGAGCTGTCAGCACAGAGCCCGGCGCAGGGCTCGAACTCATGAACTGCAAGATCATGACCTGAGCCAAAGTCAGACGCTTAACCCACTGAGCCACCCATGCGCCCTCAGAGTTGATTTTAAAACACATTTCTGGTTTGATGAGTGTCTTTTCTACTAATCCCTAATTGTCCTTGTCTAAAGCAGATGTTGGTACATGTAGACAATGAAGCATCAATCAACCAAACTGCACTGGAGTTGAGCACAAGGAGCCATGTGCCAGGGGAGGAGGAGGAGGAGGAGGAGGAAGAATCAGATTCCTAAAGCAGGGGAAGAGCCAAGGTTTGTTCTATGAATTAAGTTCCTGCTTCCCAAGAACTCTGTCTCTCCAAAAAAATTTTCTTTAAAAATGGGCCCTCTGGCCTGTTTTGAAAGGAAGCAAGAACTTTAGGATGATGTGTAGTTGTAAAAATGGTTCCATCCATAACTGAAGTTTGGTGACATATGGAAAAGCCCAGGTGTAGTATCTTAGCCTTCAGCAGTATGGGCGGTGCTGCATCTATTCTGGTCAGATTCAGTAATTATGCTCAAAACAGAAAGTTTCCTTTGCAGTGCTATTGAGAAAGTCTGGCATTTGCCAAAAGGGCAGAGTTTAAATACAAGCCAGCCTTTCCAGTCAACAATGCCTCTTTTAAGAACACCAATTAAAGGCTGTCTGCATGCCGTTGAACCATTGTGAGCAGCAAGGCCACAGTCTAGGAGAGAAAGGACAAGTGAGGAGTAGAGAGCGCCATTTGGGAACAAGCTGCTGCCACTTCTCGGTGACATCACAGCGCACTGCCTACTACATGCTTCGGAGATTGGGCTTTTGTAATAATGACCGATTCAAAGTAACAGTTGTTAAAATTTGGTACTTGTTTGCATACTGTCCTTTTTCCAGTGAAATACAGTTAGGTACTGCTAATATAAAAGTGACTTGCCCTGCCCAAGCAATAGAAAAGCCAAACAAAACATAAAGAGCCTCCTCAAGCAGAACTTCTTCTATAACTGTTTCAGAAAAGAACATGGGCATATTCATTAATCAGCATATCAGTTATTTTGAGCTATTCTTACAGGAAATAGCCAGAAGTTTAAATGAGCACATTTCTTGGAAAACAATGTGGAAATTGTTTTGCAACAAAAAGCAATCAAGGTATACGTTTGGGCGATCTAATTTACAAGCATGGATTTTCGAGAGCTAGAAGAGTTGGTTCTAAACTCTAGCTCTACCGCTAACTGGTTACTTGGCCTTTTGGCCTTTTTATTTAACTCTCTGCAGCTGCTCCCGTGTGTAAAATGAGAGTGTGCATACCTGTTCCAGCACTTCCACACACAGTTATGGGGTGCTCGTGAGGCAGCATCTAGGGAGTCTAAGGAAGGGATTGGACACAGGGAACTCAAAACAGCAAGACTGATGCAGGGAGCATTATTCTTGAGAACAAGATCATTCTTGGTAAAAATTCCTGGGGGGGCGGAATCCTTTGGACTCTTAAAACGTAACACTTTTGGGTAGAATAGAGAATTTATGTAACACGAAGCAGTTTTTGAAATCCTGGCTCTGTTCTAAGCTCCTATCCATCTACAGTGGAACTCCTACTCGGGAGATTTACCCAAGGTCTGCTTTTTGTTTGAAAACAAAATGGGCCTTTTGTTTTTAAATACGTATTTATGTTGGTTTTCTCTAATCCTCCCTCTCGAAGAAAATGAGGGAAGAGGTGCTGACCAGGCAGCAGCACAGGAATCTCAAGTTCTGAAAGTCACTGGTCAGAGAAAGGCATCGGTGGTCAGTTGAGACATGGCTTTGTTTTCCGTGACTTCACTGCTAACTCACAGGCGGGACGAAGCTAGCTTGGGCCCATTCCTCTCCAGGAAAGTGGGATGAAGTGTAACTGGTGAAAGAGGGGAAACCATTGCTCAGTGAGTTTCCTGGGCAGAGGCTCGCACACCAGCCGGGTACGGCTGGCCAAGAGCAGGGCGCTACTGTGAGCAGGCCGGGTACCCTGACCCCACCCCACTGCCTGCTTTTCCCTGGGTAGAAATGGCAGGAAGAGACGGAATCTGTTCACAGGTCCAGAGGAAAGGTGGTTGGAAGGTTCACACAGAAGTGTTTGGTGGCAGAGGAGACTTGGACAAAGTCCAACCGGAATTACAGGAAGACCCATTAGTCCAGAGCACCGAGCTCGTCCTCCGTGTGGCATTTCCGCCTTGCAGCCTCCTTCCTGTCTTTACCTTTGCCCTAACAGGAAGGCTTGGCTACACCACGTGGTTTCTCGAATCCTACCACAAAAGCAGACCCATTTTCATCCTTTTAACTTGATAGTATATTTATTAGAATAAGAGATTAGATTTGTTAAACACCTGGATTGAAATGGTTAAAAGGATCTTCATACAGTTTTTAGGCACTATACACACTGTTGTTTACAATAGCATCGGTACTTGGATTTGGGGAAAGATATATCTCATACGTTTTAATGCCTTGATCCATTTGTAACATTCAGAGTAACCACCATTTTAGAAACACTAATTCAAACTTAAAGAGACATGTACACTAAATATCCCACATAATATATTTAAAAATAAATATAGAAATACAACCAGAAGTCTACAAATCATCACAGTAGACAGACTGGTGCAGCCCCAGCTATCACGGCAGTGAAGGGCTCTGGCTAGATTTTGATAGAAATCGCTTCATTCTACACCAAAAGCAAAAATATAATAAGATATATACTTTCTGATGTTCTTTTTCATAGCAGCAAAGCATGCTTCACATGCAGTGCCTGTGAAGGATCTTACAAGGCTCCTTCTACTCCAACAGAAAGAAGGTACGCCCGGCAAGAATGCAGTACCACCAAGTGTCAGAGAATCCCAAAAGTACAGGCAGCTAGCCAGTCACGGTGAGGGAAGAGCAGTGCAATTTTCAGGAAGAAGGACTACCCACAGTCACCAAGGTTTCACCGTAACTCAACGTTGCGCATGTTTGGATCAACATACACAAAAATAGCCCCAAGCACAAAGCCAATCCACTCAGGGAATCAACAGTAAGAATAAATGACAGTAATATTAAAAAAGACAAAAAGAATTTTGGCACATGCTGTGTTCTTCATTCTTTGTTGTAGGTGAAATGCACGTCTGAACAGAGACAGGCATGGCAAAGAGGCCTGAAAGCGACATGGCACACCACTGGGCAGGGGCCTCAGTCTTCCCTGCTTCCCAAATACTTAGACGCCAGCTGCGTGGGTCGGAGTGCTGGGCTGGTTAAGGCCAATGGTGGAGCAGAGCCAACCTGCAAAATCCACTTCCTCGCCGTCAGATCTCTTGATAAAGGCATGAACCTGCGTACAGGGAAACAGAGTAAATTCAAAAAGGAAAGTTCGAGAGTCCTGGGTCTGGACTTGGGACCAGTCTTGGAGTCCCCGAGCCTGCATGCCGTCAGGCAGCCGTAGGGGGCCAGGAAGGTGGCCAGCTGCTGTCGGAGAGCCTGCTCTGACTGTTTCACCAGCCATGAGGCCTTAGCTACTCACTTCCCTGAGCCCTTCCATGGCGAACTGGGGGTAGTTGCTCTGCCCTCAGCACCTCACAGGGTGGCATGAAGGAACAAAACAATGAGTGGACGGACTTGTGTGTGGTGCTATATGGGCTCTGCAGGCTCAGGTATGTCCCAGTATCACTTCCCTACTCCTCCAAGAGAGCAGGTAGAGCAGGGCTGCAGCGGACACTGCATGCAGGGTGAGCCCATCGGTGGAAGAAAGGCCCTGTCCCCACGAAGGAGTGGGCTGGCCCATTCCTTCCCTCGGCTCGCCCTGTACACTCCCGGGTGGACACAGGAGACTCGTTTGGGATCCTACAGCCCCAGGGTCAGTGGGCCCATACTGTCAAGGCAGCAGGGAATGGGCTGTGGGAGGACTGGGGGGATGACTAAGAACAAATTAATAAGCAGGTCATGTACAAATTGGAAATAAATTGACTTACCATGAGTTGCTTCAGATCCGCTCTCTCTGCTGGATTTTTTATGAGGCTTGAAAGAAAGATCATGTCAGAAAGAGTGCTGAGCACTGGTTACACCTCAAATTACATACGTTTAAATGCCCCACACCCTGTACGCTCTCAGGGGCGCCTGAGCCTTGCTCACCGTCCCGTGCCCAGCTCAGTGGCATGTGTGCAGGCTAGTAAGTGCTTGCTGAATTAACCTGAGGTCAAAGGCAATCCGCTATGCAGGGCAGGGGACAAGCAGCCTTCACCCAGTGCCGTGCCGTGGTTAGCCCAGTCCTTGCATTCGGTGGAGGGGGGGAGGGGGGGGTGGAGGGCAAAGCTCTGCACCCAAAGACCAGGTGGGGAGGCTGATGAAACAAGCATACTCTTCCAGAGAGCAAGGAGCTGACTTACCATTTATTCACAAAATCTTGAAATTCCAGACTGAATACTCCACTGGGCAGCTTTGGAGGAGGCTGTAAATACATGTCAAGACCTAAGAAATGCCTGGCTTCCTTCTCCAGCCATATTCCCCACAAACCCGCTCTCCCCCAGGCCTCAGTACAGTGCTGCCCTTAACCAGGCAAGGGAAGGCAGGGGTTGGAGGTGAGTGGCTACATGCTGGGTCACCCAGGTGGACCCACTGGTCTCACCACAGCTGGAACCGGGGCCAAGTTTGTGGCTACCACTCACTTGACTAGCGACTAAACAAATCACGGTTTCTCTCTGAACCTTAGTTTATCCGTCTACTACCTGAGGAGGACCTCATTCTCTCTGGGGCCCCTTCTAGCTGATCATCTGTAAACCGTGGCGTGTGGCATGGAACTAGCAGCTAGGGGGGGTGTGCTAATCACCAGGCGTAGCCCAGCCCAGACAGCACCTGTGGGACACACAGAAGGCTAAACTGTAAAATTACAGTTTTCTGAACCCCAAAGAAGCAGCGGAGGAAGGTTAATACATCAGTGAAAGAGAGCTGGGTCTGGAAGAATGTTCCCTGCACACTCTAGGAATGAGGCTGTTTGCAGGCATCAACCCAGGGATACTGGCAACTCTCGTTTTGCCCAGGGTACGGGGTGGAGGTCACGCAGGGCGACAAAGGACAGGGCTTCCACAACAGCAGGCTGGTGAGCCGCGTCTGAGGGTCAGGGGCTGAAACCCAGCTCTCGGGCTGCAGACAGGTGCTGCTGCTGAGAGGGATGAAGGCAACGTTCAAAGGAGAGAATGCTTGGCCTCCAGAGTCCAGGCCTGTCCCCAGTAGGATGGGGGCTGGGCAAAGGAGAGGCTGTGAGGCACCACACCCACACCACACAGCCCAGCCTCCTGGGAGGGTAGGGATGGGAGCTGGGAGGAGTGGGTGGTAAGGAAGAGCACTAGGGCGGAAGGAACTTAGCTGCTTTTCGTCTTGGAGCCCGAGTGTCCTCACATGTAGGACAAGGACAGTGACACCAGCAGGGCCCACCAGAGGCCGGCAGTGCACACGAGGAGACCGGCAGCTGCTGATTTAAGCTCAGGCGCGCTCTTCCTTCACGCGGTTCCCACCCCGCACCACCCAGCTCAGGTCAAGGCAGTAGATGATGGCCTCGCTCACTACCACCTGTGCCTGCCTGGAGTCGGTAAGCGGCCGAGATCATATGCTGAACTTGGGCTCCAGGTCTCACTGCTTAGCACAAAGCTGTGCACACAGTAAGGGGAGGTAAGTTAACCACCCTAGTTAGTGACTTATTAACTGATGGAGTGAAACAGGATTTTCCCTGTTTGGTTTGTAATGGACAAGGGGACCATTTTGAGCCTTCTGGGGCCTGGTGTTAGAGAGTATTAAGAAAGTGAAAAATGACCCCACTAGTCTCTTGAAGAGAACAGAGCCATGCCTTTTACCATGTACTCCAGCTGAGTGGGGCCTCCAGCTGCCTCCCAGGCCTAACAGCTCGTCCCTTCTCCTCCACTCCCCACACCACCCCTGAGGCCAGGGGTGCTGGCCCTACCTCCTGAAATCCTGCTGCAAAGCCCCACTCCTGCAGCCCTGCCCCAGGCCCTCTGCGCCACTGCTCCCCGCCCCCTCAAACCCACATTTGATGAATGCTGGTCTCTTTCTTCCTTGATCCTTTTTTTCATTCAAACATACTGGCATATGTGTGTGACACAAATAAGGTGTGTTCTTTGCATTAAAGTCAGCCAGCAGTAATAAGCCAAAAGAAACTTCCATCGTCCAGAGAGAACCATTTCATACAACTTTTCAGACTTTATATGCACGTATATGCATACAGATTTTTTAAAGAACTGGTCACTATACACATAATACTTTGTAATGTTTTCCACACAATTTATAGTGAATATTTTTCATACCTGTCTCTACACTGTCATTTTTTACACCTATTGCTTTTAATGGCACTAACAATAGAAAACCCTATATTGCAGGTATGTGCGGACTTAACCTTGCCTCCCATATAAATCTAATGGTCTTCACAACGAGGGACTTTTGTTTTCCTGTCTGCAGCCCCCATTCTGTCCCTAGCTCTACCCCACAGTGCACACGTAGCCCACAGTAAATGCACAAGAAATGCTTGGTGAATGAAGGAGTAAGAATGTAATGGGCACACTGGAGGCTCCTGAATCAGAGAGGACGAGAAACTCCTAGCTACCCAAAGATGTTCCCTGGGGAGGCCTGCAGCCTCTAAACCAGGCACTCAATTCCAAGAGCGTGATGCCCTACAGAAATCCCCACAGGAGCAGAGCCGCCCCACTGTGGGAACAACACACAGGCTTCCCAAAATAACGGGAGTCTTTTCTTAATAGAAGCAGATACTGAGGCCAAGGAAGCCATGCGGTACTTACCTCGTTGACTATGTAATCCAACAACTCAAAAATCGCCATAGGAGGTCGGCTGTCCATTCCATAAGCTACAGATTTTAGAATGAGAAAAAAGAAAACACTTCTCAGAAAACCAGGTTATTTGCTAGTATGAGACTAGGGACTTGGGCAGGGGTCCTGGGGACCAGAACAGGGTGGTGGACAATAAGCAGAGACACAAGAGCCCCAGATAAGGACAAAGAAACAGGGGACCAGCAAAGGCCCCAGAGTCAGTCTGCCGGGTAGGAGTCTGGGCTCTACCACCTCCAAGGTTTGTGACCTCAGGCGAGTCCGCTGCTGCTGAGCTGTTTTGAGTTTGGTAAAGTGGAGATGGATCATCATGTCCGCCGTTCTTCCCTTCCTTATGCTGAGAGAGGAGCTAATGAGGTAATAACTAAGTAAGTTGGGGACTTAGGTTTTAATTCTCCCTGAACTTAGGTTTCTCCCTTTTATACTCCAGAGTACCAAGCCAGCCCCTGGACCCACCATCAGCAACCCCTGTCCTCTGCTTCTCCCTTCACCTACACCCTCTCCCATGAAGGCCTCAGAGACAGGTCTTCCCGGTCACAAAGGTGTGTCCGGGCAGGAATGACATCAGAAGATGGCGGTGGCTGGGCCAGCATCTTCCCAGCACCAGGTTTACTTCCCAGTTTTCATTATCAGTGAGGCATGCGGTGTGGCACAGTGCTCAGCACCTAGGACTCTGACTTGGTCACTTATAGTATGTAGTCTCAACAAGTCAGGCACTTTGTGCCTCAGTTTCCTCACATCTAAGAGATTATAATGGTGCTCACACATGATTGCTATTAAAATTAGACAATACTGGAAAAATCCATGGAGACATAAAGTAGATTAGTGGTTGCCAGGGGATGGGGGTAGGAGGAGCTGGGAGTGATTGTTCATGGAGGTGAGGTTTCTTTTTGGGGTGATGGAAATGTTCTGGAATTACACAGTGGTGATGACTGTACAACATGGAAGAATATACTAAAAACCACTGAACTGTACACTTTACAATGTGCGTTTTATGTTATGTGAATTTTTTCTCAAAATCTACCTAAAAAAAGTCATGGGGTTTAAAACTTAGCTAGTGCACATAAAGTACTAAGTACAGTGTCAGGAACAGTGCAAGTTGTCCACAGTAACAATTTAACACCCACCTGGAGACCCTGCTCTGCTCCTCCCCCCAACCCCCAGCCTGGCAGCGTTCAGACAATCAGCTCCCCAGAAACCGCAGCAGTAAGGGACGCCCCCAGTCCACGCTGGGGCCACTCACAGCTGAGGGGCCTTCCCGGGGTCCTCGGCCTGGGTGGTGTCTCTGCCGCATCTCCCTCCACTTGGCACCCAAACATCAGCTCCAGCTCCTTGGCATCTGGAGGAGGGATGGGATACCTCCCGACTGCCATCTCCACCAGAGACAGCCCCATGCTCCAGATGTCCGACTGCACAGAGTAGTGAGTCCCCTGCAGTCTTTCTGGCTGCAGAAGAAACAGACACAGTTGTGGTCACCTGTGAGCTTAATCCAGGCCCACAAGGAAGAGGGACAGGCGAGGCTCCACAGATGCTCCAGGGAGGCCTCAGGACTCCTTGCCCCTTTGAGGCTTGCCTGAACTGCAGGGAGTGGCCTATCCCACCTGGTCCCAGGCCCCCGCCCTAGATCTGCTGACACACTTTATCTTCTTTGGAACTTCCACTAACTGCTTTCACTTGGTTTCTGATCTGCCCCCGACTACTGCATTCAAACCCTAGCTGGTTCCTGGGGCTCTGGCCCACGCCTCCTCCCTGCCATCTCCCTGTAATCTGCTCTCAACTAACAGCCTCTGGGCCTGGCTGGACCCTGGCTGCCACTTCAGCTGGTGCTCCAGTTTTGCCCAGTCTGCTCACTGTCTTGCACGTGCAGCACAGCTTGTCCAAAGCCCAGCCTGTGAGGCTCATCTTGTCACCTTCCTCTGAAACATGAGGCTTCTGGAACATCGGTCATGGATTAAGTGTGCACTGGGTAGAAAGTGCACACTTAAGGGGCGCATGGGTGGCTCAGTGGGTTAAGCATCCAACTTTGGCTCAGGTCATGATCTCGCAGTCCATGAGTTTGAGCCCCCATGAGGCTCTATGCTAACAGCTCAACTGCTTCAGATTCTGTCTCCCTCTCTCTCCGTCCTCCCCGCCTCCAACTCATGCTCTTTTTCTGCCTCTCAGAATAATAAACATTAAAAAACAAAAACACCAGCCTTAAGAGTCAGGTGAGCTGAACTCTAAGACCAGCTACACCACGGACTCACGGACTGTCCGTGGACAACACGGAGCAGTAGAAAAGACAAAGGATCTGAGGTCAGGTGACCTGAGTTCACATTCCAACTCTGTTACTTGTAAACTTTGTGATCCTGAGCCTCAGTTTCCTCATCTATAATATGGGGCTGATGAACATGGTGTTAACAACAATAAGCATGTTAACAAAATACCTGCTCTCCTTACTAGGATTACCAAGAAGGTCAAACCAAATGAAAAGGTATGTTAGATGCTACAAAATTCTACACAAATATGGGTTGAGTTGGCAGAGTCAGGAAAAAAAAAATACGTAGTGCTATACAAAGCATTATTTTTATTCAGTGTTAATTGAAATAACACATGTATTTCAAGAACTCTACAAAGAGTCTTTATTCTGACAATTCTACTTTTTTTTTTTAGATATCATTAATGTCTCCCAAAGGATTTTTCACTAACTCAAACACTGGACTGTTTTGGAACTTACCATGTAACCACAAAAACCTGAACCACTAACCTTGGATCAATAGGTCCGGGGGTGTTGATGGATTTGGAACTTTGTGGCTGACAGCTGAGTGGTCCAAAATGCTAGCTGCTCAGTTCTTCGACTGCCTGAGGACTAACTGGCAAGGAGACCTGGCTTTCAGCCCAGGCTCTGCATCTGGATTTTCTCATCTCTAAAATGGGAGCAATAATCTTCCCTCTCACAGGGCCACCAGAGAGATGAGGACATGGGAAACACTATGTGCTGGGATGCCCCAGCCTCTGTGCCCGCCCCTCAATTAATCCGAGCCTGCACTCACTGCCCCCTCCACAGAGATTGCCACCCACCCTAAGGCTCCTCTATCTGCCCCACGCCAGCACTCACCCAGAGTTACCTGCTCCATTTACTCACCAAGCCCTCCCTGGACACCTACCACGTGCCAGGCCCCGAGCCAGACCCTAGGACAACTGAGACACCTGCGGCCCTATCCTTGTCCACCCAAGCTCACGGCATGGGGGACAGGAGAGACATGCTGCCACCTCCTTGGGGAGGGACCATGATGCCTCATCCCTCATTCTTTCTCCCTGACCCCCATCACCCAGCACAGGTTCTGGCTCTGCAGGGGAAGCCACCCACTTGGCTCCCATCCCTGCCCATGCAAGATATGTGAGAAATGAACCCGCTGCTCATACCGACATGTAGGACCTTGTGCCCACGAAGGAGTTGGCCATGGAATCGATGAGCTGCCCGCTGACCCCAAAGTCACAGAGCTTGATCTCCCCACGGGAGTTCACTAGGATGTTGGAAGGCTTGACATCTGCAGGGGAGGAAACAAAGAAAGGGAGAGAGTTGACATAGGTGGATCCGGGAGAGGGAGGAGGGTGAGTACTCTACAGACAGCCCAGCCCCAAGCATGAGTTCAACAACCTGCTGCCATCGTAAAGCCAGCCCTTGGCTTGCAAACACTGGACACCAAGGTCCCTCATTCCCCGTAGTTTAGGTTTCGAGAAAGGAATGTCAGATGAGAAAATGACAACCTGTTGTATAAGCAGGACAGAAAGTCAGTGGATTTTCACTCTTTGAGAATCCAGACTTAAACACATGACCCACAGGAAGAAGTCCATTATCATGAATAATCAAGATTTCCAAGTTTGTTGTCTCAATCACTCATACTGGCAAGATACAGTATCTATGGTTGAATCATAAGGTAGGAAGAAAAACACAAATAGTAAGACCTGTATGCCTGCCGAGGCTCAGACCAAAGACTAGAGATGGGACGGGGGCAGGAATTCCCATTTTTGACCTTGATATCAAGCACGCTTTATGCGTAGTTTGGCAGAGGCTGGGAGCTAACTTAACGGTTTTCACTGAAGTTACTTCCCGAATGGCCTCCACAGCCGCAGCCAGCTGTCAGTCAAGGGGACTCAGTCCCTTACTGCCCTGCGGGGACCAGTCAGGTCAGGGAAGTGCCCCCGGAACCACCCTCAACCCCAGCCCTCCCCATTTCCCACCTGGCTGCCACCATCACTACTAGTCCATTGACCCTTCCCTTTGCAGAGGTAGGTAAACTTCCAAATGTTCTTCTTCTGCCATCTCGATTCAAACAACTGCCCTACAGAGTGGGCAGAGCAGGGTCAAGTGTTCTCTTTTACAGGTGGGAAAACAATGCCGGAACTTGGTACAAGTCCCCAGGCTGGGGTTTTGTGGGCCATGTCAGCAGTGAGACCCGTCAAGAGCAGGCCATACCCCAGGGTAAAAACATGGACCAAGACAGGAAGTCCCTAACAGAAGTGACAGAGATGCCACAAAGGGTATCCAGAGTGCTAGAGAAACAAACCAAGTCCCCATAATTCAAACCTACTAGAACTACTATTCCCATTTCATTATTTTCCCCTTCAGGGCTCTCAGATGAATGCATTTACATGCATGCCTCAGAGATCTGGCAGCTCCTTCTCCACCACTACAATAAAGTGAGTATCACCATGCAGAGAGTAAGATGAATGTTTTGGTTCGCAGGTACATATACAAGTTATGTTTACGTTATCCTATAGTCTGTTAAATATACAGCATCATTATGTCTAAAAACAACAATGTACATACCTGAATTTAAAAATACTTCAGTGCTAAAAAATGCTAACCATGGATGCCTGGGTGGCTCAGTCAGTTATTAAGAGTCCAACTCTTGATTTCAGCTTAGGTCACAATCTCGCAGTTTGTGAGTTCGAGCCCCACATCAGGCTCTGTGCTATCAGTGTAGAGCCTGTTTGGAAGTCCCTCTTTTTCTGCCTTTCCCCCACTTGTGCCCTCTCTCTCAAAATAAACATTTTTTTTTTTAACTGCTAACCATTTTAGTGGGTCATAATCACAGATCACCATAAGAAATAATGAAAATTTTGAGTAATTCAAGAACCACCAAACATGACTCAGAGACATGAAGTGAGCAAATGCTGTTGGAAAAATGGCACAGACTTGCTTGACAAAGCATGATAAAATGATATATGCCTGTACTTATCCTTAAACAGACCCTAACAAGTCCATGTATCTTCCAAGGATAAAGTGAAAAAAACCCCACTCTCTCACATCCCAGTAAGTCCTTCCCTTGACCCCCTCACCCCTCATTTCCAAGGCCGGGTCAAGTCCTAAGGGCAGTGCTCAGCCAGCTCAAGCTTCTCTGTACCCACCACCAGCCCCTCCAGGGCGGGGCTGCTGGCTGCCCGCCCCAGCACTGTAACCCCAGAGCCGGCACAGTAACTGGCCCACACTAGATGCTCCAAACCACTTGTGAATGACTGGCTCTAAGCTCACCGGGTACATACGCAAGCACCCCGAGCCATTGGTGTGGTCACCTTCCCAAGACCTAGCCTTCCTCACAGCACAGGACACAAGACCTTTCCAACCCCGCCCCTCCCCCTCCCCCTGCCGGCATGCTCCCTGTGTCTCCTACATACAGACTTCTAGAATGCAGCCATCTGAAGTAGCCTTAAAGGGAGTTTGGCTCTTCTCCTTTAGTCTAAGGCCCAAAACAGTCTAGCAACTTGCCCAAGGTCACACTGCAAAAACGGTGAAGCTGGACCCAGAACTCAGGCCCAGGTATCAGAGAAGCCCACCGCCACAGGACGCACCTCCACTGTATGCACCCGCTTCTGTTCACTGAGGACTACGCTGTGCCAGGCCCCATGCACACACCAGGGAGACAATGGTGAGAACTGATCGAGGTCCTGCTGTCACGAAGCTTACGTCATAGTGTGATTTGAGCACAGACAAAACCCGGCAAATGCGCAAGCCAAGTGGTCTCAGTGCCATGAAGGAAATAAAAATGATAAAACCAGGTAACAGCCCACACCTTGAGGGGGTGGGGGCTGGGGGGCAGGGGGTTCCTGTGCAGGAATGACCCTTGAGCAACGACCTGGGTAGAGTCACACACCCTCCTGGGGAATGACTTCCATAGGGAAAAACTTTTCTTCAGTTTCTTCCCCACACCTAGAGTTAGGGCAGGCTCCAGGCCAAGGAGCCTCTGGCCCTCACTTACCCTCCTCAAATAGAGGACAGACGCCCGGCCCCTGAGGTTAGTGTTCAGTGTGTGGCAAGGCCACTGAGCGGCGGCCAGAGCAGGGGAGGACCAGCTGGGAGATGGTGCTCCGGGGGGCAGTGGTGGGGAGAAGCGCGGAGGCCCTCCAACACGAGCCTCTCTTCACACTTGCCACTGGATGCCCCAGCCCTTCACCCCAGTGCCTGGACCACCAAGCCAGGGCTCCCTTGCCTCCCAAATGTGCTGAGGTAGTTTAGGCCCCATTTTCAAGCCAAGGGGCAGCCTTGACTCAAGAGACCTGTGTTCAAATCCCGGCCCTGCTGCCTGCTCAAACAGCAGCCTCGAGCCAGCCCCTCTGCTCCTCTAGCACCAGCCACCTGTCAGCAATGCGGTGGTGACACCAGAGGTCTTGGGACCCTGCCAGGCGGTGACCAGGAACAACCTAATGTGGTGTGGGCATGTACAGGGCACGCCACATCACAGAGACAGGGGATTCCTTCACAAGCCACCCTGCAAGACGAGCAGCTCACCCACCAGAGCCCAGCTTGGGCCCTCCCCAATGGAGAGCAGGTTTTCCTTTCTCTGCTGGCTTCCTTCCCTGCTCTGCTTCTCTCCGGGCTGCTCAGGAGTGGCCGCACGGCCTCTGAAACCGCTCGCATCTGATTTCTATTCACATGGCAAGCCAGTCTCCTTTCCTCTGAATTATGTAACACCGCTTTCCTCAATCCCTGCCTGTCAGCTCCGGCTTCCCCCACGCCAGGGAACAACACCGGCTGGGAGGCTGCAGAGACCACAGGGGATGGGGTCAGAGGAGCAGAGGCAAAGCCTGAGGGGCCCCTCCTGGTGACCCAGAAGGCTGAACAAGCGGCCTGAAGACCTGCAGATCACTCTCCATCACTCAACTCCGGAATGTGTGGCTGAGCCACCAGGCGGGGACATGCCCCTCCCGGGCAGCCCCAGCCAAATCAGGCTCTCCTCTGGGGGCGCAAGAGGTACCCATGAGACAAGGCCAGAGAGACTGTTTCCTCCAGCTGACAGTACCTCCTCTTTGCTCTCCACAATCGCCGCCCTCCCTCCTCTGTCCCTGTCCCCAGCATCTGTGTCCTCACTTGGTCCTGCAGAACAAGTGGCATTCCTCTGGTGAGACAGTCCCTGCACGGAGCCTTGCAGTCAGGTGCAGGCCTCTCAGCCTGGCTTTCCAAGCCCGCCACCGCTCCCGCCTCACCTCTCCAGCTTCGTGCTGTGACACGGCCCCATGTGCACCCGCCCCTCTGGGCTGGGCCCTACACAGGAAACATGCTTCTTTCTCACTCACCCTCACCGTGATTTCCAGGTGCAAGTGCTTCTGGGTCCCCTCCACCACTTGGGAAACTGCTCTGCTCCTGGGAGGGCTGAACCAGGGAAGGCCTCATTGGGCTTCTTCTCACATCATTCCTAACAGCAACCTCGACCACTGTTCGAATCAGGGGCCCAGGCCCTCTCTACTTCCCTAGGCCTTCTCTAGGCCTTGCGTCCCTTTCTTACCCTCCAGTATCAGGAAGGTGAGGCTGGGGGAAACCCTAGGGCCTGGTGGGCCAGGCTGCATTTTTGAGGAAGAATCCAGCACCCATGAAGCCTCCCCGGCTGACATGCTTCTTCAGGAAACTGATGAGAGGCTAAGGTTTGTTACCCCAATCCCGCTCAGTGCCTGAAAGAGTGAGGATGGGTAAGCCCCCCTTCTTCAAAAACAAACAAGGAAGTTTGAGGAGAAAACTAAGTAGAAGAAATATATTCTCTCATTTTCTGCCCCAGAAATAACTGCTGTTCAGAGTCTTCTGATTTTTACCCCCACGAGTGCATGGGGGAGAAATCAACTTAATTTCTGAGCATCTGCCACCACTCTAAAACAAGAGGTTTGGATTAAATACTTCAGTGGGTCATTTGTTTATTCTATAAACAGTTACAACTGACCTATGAGTAAAAAGGACACAGTTCCCATACCTGTCCTCAAGGCCATCACCACCAGGGGAGACAGAAAATGAAAAATAACAAGAACATGCGTGCATCTGTATGATGGTAAGGGCAAAGACAGAGAGATGGTCAGGGCACTGTGGACGGATATTCTGAATTCTTCCAACCAGCCAGGCTCCGTGCCAGCCTGACTAGTGGGGGCGAGGTCTTTCTCAAGCAGATGAAGCAAGGTGTTGGCCTCCCAAAGGGTACTAAACCTCATCTTGTTTGGCAGAGAATCTGACAGGAAGTTGCATTCACTACGGGGCATGGGGGACAAGATGGAAGAAAATGGACATAAAGGAACAGAAGGGCAGGGGAGGGAAGCGGGGGACACAAGAGAAACAAGAAATGAGGGCTCCAGAGCAGTAAGCTGAGTGACACCTGGAAACCAGACATCTGGTGACAAAGGCTGAATCCAAAAGTGGGATGACTTTGGATAATGAGTTAAAGGTTAAAGAAACAAAGACAAGTCAGATTTTTAAATGAGACTCTAGGCCTCAAATTACATCTTCTTAGAAACCCCGGTAGATCCTTAATAACCCTTCTCTAAAGGTGAAGAGATAGAAGGGAAAGATGGCTGACCCAGGTAGGTCAAATAATGGTCTCCGCCTCCAGGTTAACTCATCCATGACCTCAAGGAGCTAATTAAATAGCAAAGGTAATTAACATTCAGAGAAAATCCCAAACACTTCAATTAGATATGAACTATAACCTCGTGTTCCCATCCAACCTTCCCCAAGAGCACAGCTTTCTCCCCCTAGCTGCTGCCCCCTCCTCCTCCAAACTGTGAAAGAGAATGGATGCAGCTAAGACAAGGTAGGGGTGGTGGGGGTGGCGAGCCCAGCCAACCTGGGAAGACACCACACTAGCTCTGGGCCATGGAGGATTTACTACGCCAGGCCCTATAAATACAGTCTTCTTTAATCCTCAGAACACAGAGAAGCAAGCTATACATGCCAGTGTCGAGGTGAGAGACACAGAGGCTGAGAACCAGGGAGTAGTCTGTCAAGACTGCACAGGGAGCTAATGGCTACCTGATGCTACGATTACCCAGAGCCTCGATAATTGGGCTCTAGATGACAGAGCAAATGCTGAGTTGTACTCCAAAGTTTCAGAAGAGCCATTATTCAGTTGCAGGGACAGCGGTCAAAAGGTATAAACTTCCAGTTTTAAGATAAATATTCCTGAGATGTAATGTACAACGTGGTGACTACAGTTAACAATACTGAACCATACATTGCAAAGTTGCTAGAAGAGTGTATCTTTTTTTTTCTTTTTTCTTTTTCCCTTAGGTAATCTCTACACCCAACGTGGGGCTTGAAATCATGACCCAGAGATCAAGAGCCATAGGCTCTACTAACCAAGCTAGCCAGGAGCCCCTAAGAATACATCTCAAAAATTCTCATCACAGGGGCGCCTGGGTGGCTTAGTCGGTTAAGCGTCCGACTTTCGCTTAGGTCATGATCTCACGGTTCGTGTGTTCGAGCCCCGCGTCAGGCTCTGTGCTGACTGCCAGCTCAGAGCCTGGAGCCTATTTCAGAGTCTGTGACTCCCTCTCTCTCTGACCCTCCCCTGCTCATGCTCTCTGTCTCTCTCTCTCTCTCTCTCCTAGAAATAAAAAAAAAAAAAAAATTCTCATCACAATAAAAGAAATGTTAACTGTGTGGTGACGGATGTTAACTAAACTTCCTGTGGCAATCACTTCCCAGTAACTACCTCTGTCCAATCAGTATGCTGTGCAGCTGAAATTAACACAGTGTGATATGTCAACCTTGTCTCAATTTTTTTTTTAAAGTTGTGGTTGGGGGATCCTGACTTCGTTTCAGGTCATGATCCCAGGGTCGTGGGCTTGAGCTCTGTGTTGGACTCTGCGCTGAGTGTGGAGCCTGCTTGGGATTTTTCTGTCTCCCTCCCTTTCTCTCTGTCCCTCCCCCAGCATGCGTGCTCTCTCTCAAAGTAAACATTTTTAAAAATAATAAAAAATTTGGAAAATAAAAAATAGAAGTTGTGGTTGGGGAAGAGGGTGGGGAAGAGGGTCGCTCCCATCACAGACCTAACAAGCTTCATGTGGGACCAGGATCTGACCGGGCTCTGCTCCTGAGGGAAAAGCTTTCTCAGCTGGGAGTGCGCAGACTTCCCTCTTGCTTGCAGATGAGCTGAGGGAGGGAAGGGCAGGGTGCTCCCACATCCTTCCGCTCACCACCAAAGGCCAGGTCCTCACCAGCAGCCACCGTTACCTGTTACCTCTCCGTTTCTTAGGACCATGGCCAATGATGCAATTTAATTCTTTTCCTTCCCTCCCAAGAGTTATCAGTTTTGAAATGCTTTTACTGGCTCCCTCTGGGCACCCCTTTCGGCCAATGCTCATCTTCTGACCCGAAAGGCACACAAAGGCTGACAATTAAGCTAGACAGTACTGGAAGCATTCAGAGTCTGCTTTTCTTTTTCAGAATTTGGTTTTCATTAGTACACGCCACTCCAAGAAATGGTCAACATGTTTAAAACAGGGTGTAACAAAAGCCACAGCAAAAGTTATAGAGGTTATACTAAAAAGAGGGGGAACTGAGGGGGTGAGAGAGAGTGAAGACAAAGGAAATGAGGCATTTCAAGGGAAACACGGGTCTTGGATTCTTGGTCTCTCATTTTCAATGGCCCCTTAATAATATTTGGCAGAGCAGCCCCATTTTACAGATATGGAAATCAAGGCTTAAGGAGATAGATGCCCCTTGCCAAAGATCACAAAGTAGCTTTTCCATTAAAAGAAACTGCCTTAAAGCACACATTTCCCCTTGCAGGCTGTGGGCTAATTCAGAGGACAGGAGATCCGCAATCTAGCTCAAAGCCAATCACCCACCCGCAGGCAGGAAAACAATGTTGGCTAACTTGGATACTTCTCAGCCACAATTCACAAAAGGGCAATTAGCTTTAAAAAAAAAAAAAAAAAAAGGACAAAACAAAAAACAAAACTCTTCTGGCAGCTAAAGGCTAATTTTGCTCAGCAGTAGGAAACAGGAAAAAAAGACCACGGGAAAAGGAAAAGTAGTGATAGCCAGAGACCTGCTCATTTTTAAACAGAATGTGAGAGGGAATTTCTAATAACATCACTATATTTATAGCGGCCCAAACTCCACCAAAGTAGGGCAGGACCGTTTGTGCTGGGTCACAGTCCACATCACGCACCAGAAGTCTGGAGAAGGAGGTCAAGAGGCCACTTATCAGTCGTTTCTAGCTTAGCTTGGGGCAGGCCTCTAAAAAAAGCACTCAGCAGAGTGTGTTTACCTATCTAAGGACAAATGTGAGCCTGATGGGCGGGACAGTCCTCACGGAGCCTACTGAGCAGAGCCCTCCCCACACCACTCACTCCTCTGCGGGAGAAGTGTTCCTCCCTCTGAGCAATCACCGCTCCGGGTGAACGTGGCCGTGAATGCTGACCCCGGGCCCCCCATCCCCATCACACTGATCCTTGCAGGTCTGGGCGTATGACCCGTATCAGCCCCACCAGTCTCTCCTCAGGATTTTCTAACAGGAGGCAGGGGCGGGGGGGGGGGGGTGTCTTCCCTCACTGATAATCAGACTAAAGCCAGAGAGGATGCTTCCCACAAGGTAGAGTTGGCCAGCCTGACAGAATAAAAGCCACGTTCAAAGAGAAACAAATGAGGGGCACCTGAGTAGCTCAGTAGGTTAAGTGTTCAACTTCCGCTCAGAGCATGATCTCATGGCTCGTGGGTTCAAGCCTCGAGTCAGGCTCTGTGCTGACAGCTCAGAGCCTGGAGCCTGCTTCAGATTTTGTGTCTCCCTCTCACCCTCCCCCACTCGCACTCTCTCTCTCAAATATAAACAAACATTAAAAAAAAAGAAGAAAAATTTGCCAAGAGAAACAAATGAGAACCCTCTAAGAGCATCTTTTCATCCCTGTATCTTAAATGACGTCTAACAGCTAAATGGCATTTGAGGCCCTGGACACCACTTTCCCTCAGGACAGCTGCATTCTTAGCTTCCTGGGGTTTGGTTCCTTTATTGTCTGAGCTAATTAGGGTGCGCTAACAACCAAGAATCCTAATAGCCATTGGTTCTCATCAAGTGGCATTGAAAATTACATTATTAGGCAGACACATAGTGTGGTATGGAAATGGTACCACCAACTTTGGAGTTAGGCTGGTCTGGGTTTGAATTCTAGCTCTACCACTCACTAGCTCCAAGTAGGCCTAGAGCTTCTTAGGAGAAGTTTTCCTGTTTACTGAACATGACATGTGGCTTCTAAACACCAAAACACGGGGGCGCCTGAGTGGCTCAGTCAGTTAAGCGTCTGACTCTTGGTATCAGCTCAGGCCTTGATCCCCTAGTTTGTGAAATTGAGCTGTTCTCTCTCTCCCCAGTGCTCGTGCTCTTTCTCCCTCTCAAAATAAACTTAAAAAAAAATTTTTTTTAATGCCACAACCTTGAGGCTGTTATACACACATGCCCCTAGTTTCATCTGACCTGCGGACAGTTTCGGGAGATGAAGAAGAAAGAGATTATCCCCAGATGAAAGAGCAAGAGGAGGCTCAGAGATGATGACTCTGATAGGATCAATCAGGGAGCCAATGGCTGAGTTGGACAGAACTTTCTATAAGGTTCTGTGGGCAGCCAGGATGACGGAGAGAGGGAATCAGGACACCTGGTGGGTGGCAGCAGCCTGGGGACTCTGTGCCTGCCACTACCATCCAATGACAGCACCACACACACCTCAGAGGCACAAGACACACACCTCTAACTATAAACTTTGAAATGTGTTGTTTCCACATGGAAACAGAAAACCCTACCACGTGTTTCTCACTAATTTAGTGCTATCAAGCCTAACACTCTGGCCCCTCCCTCATACGGAGGTGTACCACTAGACTGCACTTGTCACTCTGTGGTGTTGGGCGTCAAAAGTTAAGGCTCCATCTCAGGTGATGGTTAATGACATGTGCTCTTTGGTCACCAGACATGCTCTCCCGGGTCCATGGTCCTCCTTCAGTAAGTTACCAGTAACTGAAGAGAGTGGCAGGCCCAGCCTCAGGTTTCCCTTAGAAAGGAGGCTGTATGGGGCACCCAGGTGGCACAGCCGGTTAAGTGTCTGACTTTAGCTCAGGTCATGATCTCGTTCATGAGTGTAAGCCCTGCATCAGGCTCTGTACTGTCAGCAGCAGAGCCTGATTTGGAAACTCTGTTCCCTCTCTCTCTGCCCCTTCCCTGCTCATGCTCTCTTTCTCTTCAAAAATAAACATGGAAGGAAGGAAGGAAGGAAGGAAGGAAGGAAGGAAGGAAGGAAGGAAGGAAGGAGGGAGGGAGGGAGGGAGGGAGGGAGGGAGGGAGGGAGGGAGGGAGGGAGGAAGAAAAAGAAATGAGTCTTTGTGATGTGAAAGGGAACAGGATACAACTCTGCCAGGACCACCTCTCAGCCTGGGCTAACAGGGCCTTTCCTAAAGGGACCTGGTATGGCCTTGAGGCACAAGCTTGGGCCTCACGCTCCCTTTACCACTTGTGCCACAGCCGCCTCAGGAAGGGTCACAGACCAAGTCTTCCAACTGCCTTCCCCTCCCCGTCTGTCTGCACCAGCACCTACCCTTCGCCCTCCAGGGGCTTACCAGAATAAACCCTACACCTGTCTCCCACCTGCCTCCCCTCCCCCAACTCAGCTATCCTGATGCGGACCCACGTCTGCTCTTACTGGACCATGGCAGCAGCCTCCTGACTGACCTCTCTCCCCTTCCAGCTCATCTCAGCCACAGCAGCCAGAGCCCTCTTCCTCAAAGGATAGCTCATCTTACTTCCACATACAGCAGCCTCCTTTGCTCCCCACTGCCTCTGATAATGTCCAGCTCCTTAGCGGACAGACCTCACTGAAGACCTCCCTCGAATGCCTCAGGCATTCCTTACCCAAGTCTGCCACTCGCCATCAGGAACGGAGACCACCCACCCAAATGACTTGTTACTTCCTGTAAGGACCCATCTGTGTTTTCCAACTTGGCGCCACAATTCAGGTGTTCGCCTCTACCTGGGACTGCTTTCCCTGATGCTGCCACCTGCGTGACTTCTGCCTGTGCCGCACAGCTTGGCACAAATACCACCTCCTGCACGACGCTCCCCAAAGGGGGCTGAGGAAGCACTCTCCCTCCTCCAACGGCCCATCTGCCTCGCCTGAGGAGCTAAGACACACAATCATCTGGAGCCATAATCCATCGCTGTGGGTCTAGCAGCTGAGGTAATTCTAGAGAAAAAGTGACTCACATTTCTCACCAAGAGACCAGCACACTGGATTCTAGCTACTAATTAGCCACTCTCTGTCTCTCTCCATCTGGATGGTGGAACAGTCTAGACAGAGTTCAAAGGAATCAGTTTTTCCCTGTACATTCGCTGCCTCCCATGAGACTATCACCACTTGGCTGGCAGGCAAAGGAAGCAGGGGAGCATTGGAGCCGTCTCCTGGACACCCTGGGCAGCCTACACCCTGGACACTCCCCTGCCACCCAGACAGGGCCTGTAGTCAGGACAGAGCCTTGTGTGCCTCAGAGGCCACCCTGACTTTCTGCTCAAGGAAGCCGGGCAGGACACCGCAAAAGGCCCACAGGTAGGCCAGAGCCTGGCAAGCGTCACAGAAGCCATTCAGAAACTCATCAGCTGGGGCACCTGGATGGCTCAGTCGGTTAAGCATCTGACTTCAGCTCTGGTCATGATCTCACAGTTTGTGGGTTCAAGCCCCACATTGGGCTCTGTCTGGACAGCTCAGAGCCGGGAACCTGCTTCTGATTCTGTGTTTCCCTCCCTCTCTCTCTCTCTCTCTCTCTCCCTGTCCCAGCTCATGCTCTGTCTCTCTCAAAAATGAAGAAACATTTAAAAAAAAAAAAAAGAGAAAGAAAGAAAGAAAGAAAGAAAGAAAGAAAGAAAGAAAGAAAGAAAGAAAGAAAGAAAGAAAGAAAGAAAGAAAGAAAGAAAGAAAAGAAAGAAAGAAACTCACCACATGTGAGTCTGCTACAAACAGCTTATAAAACAACAAAACAAACACACTTGGGCGACTTCCGATCTTGCCTATCAGTGCCAACAGTAAGTCAGACTGCAGAGAGGAAGTCCTCGGCCTGAACCCTGACCGTGGCTGAGGACCTAGCTCCTGTGGTGGCTGTTGCCGGCACACCCCAGAGGTGCTCTCAAGACCCCCAGAGGTTGCCAGGGACCAGGATCCAAAACCACTCTCAGAATCTTGGCAGAAGCCTTGCCTCGCTTTCTGATGACAGCTCCCTAGGCAAAAAGGAGCCACCTGGGAGCACTCCTCGTAGGACGGCCCCAGGCACAAGCCACTCGGGCTCCAAAGAGAGCCATTGGCTGTGCGTCCCCTCAGAAATCTAGGCTGGCTTTCCAGTGCGCTGCAGGCCCGGGCTACCAGTCCAGCACTGCACATAAACATTGGGCAGGTTACACACTGCTCCATCCGATGGAAGAAAAAAATGACCTGAGGCATAATTTAAAACTAGTCTTGGCATTTATTGATCATCAGCTAACAACTCCAAAGCAGAAATAATTTATGGGCCAAGCTGTATGAACTCCCAATCAATTTAACTTACATAATGTTTCTTCAGGGTATTGATCAAAATGAACCCTTGATACCTGCAGTGGGCTAGGACGAAGGGTGAGCTGGCCGCACAAATCACAGCTGTGAGCAGCATGAAGCAGAGCCACATGCTAGGACACCCACCTCCCACCCTATGAGACAGACCCTAAGCACGTGGGTCAGCTTGGGATGCACCAGACCTAGGACCTGCTGCCACACAGCACCTCCAAACCTTTGTGGTTAATTCCTTTCAGAGCTTCAGGATCAGGGAAAAAACCCTCCCCTACCTATGCCATCCATCATGTTTTCATCAAGAACTCAAAGCTGAAAACTTTAGAGCTGAGTTTTGTGCTTAATTAAGTTCAGGTCCCCTCGGTGGAGGGGCGCCTGGGTCGTTCAGTCAGTTAAGTGTTTGATTCTTGGTTTTGGCTCAGGTCATGATCTCACGGTTCGTGAGTTTGAGCCCTCCGTCAGGCTCTATGCTGACAGCTCAGAGCCTGCTTCAGATTCTGTGTCTCCCTCTCTCTCTCTCTCTCTGCCTCTACCCTGCTCATGCTCTCTCTCTCTCTCTCTCAAAAATAAATAAATATTGGGGCACCTGGGTGGCTCAGTCCTTGAGCAACCAACTTCGACTCCGGTCATGATCTCACGGTTTGTGGATTCAAGCCCCACATCGAGCTCTGTGCTGACAGCTCAGAGCCTGGAGCCTGCTTCTGATTCTGTGTCTCCTCTCTCTCTCACCCTCCCCTGCTCACGTGCTCTCTCTCTCAGAAACAAATTAAAAAAATATATATATATATAAACATTAAAAGTTTTTTAAATAATAAAAAAAGTTTCCCTCAGACGAGGATTCCTTCTTCCCCTTAAAACTCAGTAGTCACCTGGGGCACCTGGGTGGCTCACTTGGTTGAGTGTTCGACTTCAGCTCAGGTCATGATCTCAGTTAGTGAGTTCGAGCCCCACATCGGGCTCTGTGCTGATAGCACAAAGCCTGGAGCCTGCCTCGGATTCTGTGTCTCCTTTTCTCTCTCTGCCCCTCCCCCATTGGCTCTCTGTCTCTCTCTCTCAAAAATGAAGAAATGTTAAAAATATTGTTGTTGTTGTTTTTTAAAAAACTCAGTAGTCAGGAGCACCTGGGTGGTTCAGTCAGTTGAGCCTCCGACCCTTGATTTCAGCTCAGGTCATGATCCCAGGATCGTGGGATTAGGCACTTGCTTGGGCTCCTCCCCGTGCATGGAACCTGCTTAAACATGTCTCTCTCTCTCTCCCTCTGCCCCTCTCCCCTGCTCGCTTGCTCGCGCTCGCTCTCGCTCTCTCTCTCTCTCAACAAAAAAAAACAACAAAACACAAAAACCAGTGGTCAGGAAGCTTTTTCTGCAAAGGACCACCAAACAAATATTTTAGGCTCTGAAAGCCATACGGTCTCTTTCACAAGCAACTACTCACCTTTGCCATTATAGCACATGAACAGTCACAGAAAACACTTAAATAAGCAAGCTGTGTTCCAACAAACTTTATTATAGACACTGAAATTTCAATTTCACACAATTATCACATGTCACAAAATCCTGAAAAACAATCCTTAGCTTGTAAGCCCTACAAAAATAGGCAGTAGACCATATGTGGCCTGTGGGCCACCAGTCTGCCCACCCCTACCCAAATGTTTAATTATGGTTTTGATCTGTTAGTGGTTTTGATTGTTAGCAGTTTTGATCTTTCTGACCCAGTGCTTAATAGTACTTGTAGACAAAAATGTTTTTCCTAACTTGCTAGCTTTCGGCATTTGTTCCTCCTCCCCACCTTCTAGTAATAACACCCCTCTTTTCATTTGGGATATGCTCCTCCCAACAGCAAGTACTTCTCTGCGAGGGTGTCAACCAAAAAGCCCCATCTATCCTGCCCTGGGAGTGGGCTTAGCACCAGGGAGGGTCCAACAGACCATCCTGGAACCAATGAATGGCCCAGAGGTGGGCAGGCCCTCCAAGCACAGACAATCAGTGATTCAGGCCTAGAGGAGAATGGAGCTCTTTCTCTGAAAGACTGCACTAAGGACTGGGGCTAGTGAGGTCCATGCTGCCCCCAGGGAAAAGACTCAGACTGGAAATGAAGCCCGCACCAGGAGGAGTAAAGCCGAGAGGTGACAGGGTCCTGAGACTGTCATTTCAACCCCATATTCATCCATGCCTTCCAACAGGTAACCCACGCCAATATATTCCCTCTTTTGATGAAGTCATTTCGCACTAGATTTCTGACACAACCAAAGAATCCGGACTAATTATATCACATCAAATTCTATTTGAAAGCTGGCAGGGTAGCAATTCGTGCATAAAAAATGACACTGGCTGTGTTCCACCATGTATTTAGTCACTTTTCTCCTGTTAGACTCTAAGCTCCCAGAGGACACAATTCATTTCTGAGCCATCTTTATGCCCTCAGTAGTGATTTACTCAGTACCCTGTACTTGGTAGGTATTCTATGGATATGAATACAAATATTACTTTCCTCAGATGGGGGAAGCTACTGTGAGAAGTGCAAATAAACATGGAGGGACATGCGCACGAACCTACCCATGACTGTACACCAGAATGTTACCCAGGGAGGCCAGAGAAAACTTCCACTCCCAGGTGGTGCACCGATCTGACAATGACTCCCTGATTAACAGCCCGTCAACCACATACACCAAGCTGAGCCACACAGACTGCTCACCCCTTGAATACCCAGGGGAAATATAATACAATGTCTGCAGAACACCAGGACAGACTGACGGAGGACTTCAGCCACCTCCTTGACCTCAGTCTGGTCTTTTTTTTTTTTTCTTCTCTCTTGTGAGGGCACAGTGATTCAGTCTTGTCTTTTTAATTGATTAAGTTTTCCTTTCCAGCTCATCTTCTAACTCAGGCGAAAGACCTAGAGGCCAAAGCATCCTGTGATGGGAACTGAAACTCTCCCCTCAAGCAATAGGGACTACCTTGATGCCAGCAAGATCCGGCATGACTGACCCCAAAACGATGATGGACCGGACCTATATGGACCACCTATACGTATCCACCAGCCTGTCCCACATTTTCCTTATACAACCCTACAAGTAGTTTCAGTACCTTAGGGACACTAGTCCGCGGTCTTTTCGGTGTTGGCCTCACTGAAATAAATTCCTTTCAGCTAGACACATGCACACACAAGGTAGGGTAGGGTATCCCACTAGTACCAAGGGTCCTTCAACACACCCAGTCGACTCAAGATAAATGAAAAACTTTCAAGGGACTACTACTTAGCTGAAAAAACAATACCTAAATGGCACTTGAAAACAGTCTCTCCCCAATTACCATTATTGCACTTCCTTGCACTTAAAAAGTAATGTGTAATTACAGGTGTGCCTAGTTCTAGATCACCGACATATTCCCACATGCGAGGCTCAGAAGGCCTAACTGGCCCAGCAGCAGCAACCCTGTGGTAGCTCGCTGTAGACTCAGGACAGCTACTTTTCTGCTTAAGCCACGGAGGCAAGGAGCCCTGGTCCCTGCCCTACTCAAGTGTGTGGGCTCAACTTTTCAAAAAATTCTCTGACCTCTCCCAGGATCCTTCTAACTGAGGAAGTTCTGAGAATCTTCAACCAAAGCAGACTGGTTTTTCTGTCACTGGCCATCATAAAAACCTATTAACTCAGCAGGCTAAGCAGCAGCACGCATACACGGTCTACTGTGTTGGTCAAGCACGATTTTCAGTGCTTTGTAGACATTATCTCAATCTTCGCAACCTTGTAGGTAGGCTATTTTCTCCATCTCCCTGAGGTTTGGAGAAGTTAAATAACTGGCCCAAGGTTACCCATGAAGTAGCACCATCAGAAAACAAAGCCTGACTTTTGTCACTGTGACTGAGTAAAAAACTGGCCATATTTTGTAGCTCCTTCCAACAAGGTAAGAATCTGTGCCTCTACTTTCTTAGTCCTGACTTGATCACATGACTTGGCTTTCGCCAACAAGGCATTAACAAACCTGATGTACACACAGGCTTGAATGGTGTGGAGTATTGTGGGTAACTGCACTCTTACCACTAAAACCCCAAGACCATCATAGGAAAAAGCCAGGGCATTAGCCTCTCAGAGGATGAGTGAAAACATGAGAAGAGGCCCAACCAACCCACAAACTTAATAAAAGTAATAAACCATTGATTTTAAATTACTAAGTATTGGGCTGGTTTACTACCCAGCGAAAGCTAACTGAAATAATCTCTAAGTTATTACCAGTAAATCACTATCAACAAGTAGGAATAAATAAAAATGTGAGGCAGAAAAAGAGCCTCTTCATTCTTCCCCATTTCCCTCAAGGACATAATGACAAGGAACAGAGTTTAAATTTTATCAGGAAAGAATATAGTTGGACCAGAGGAAGAACTTCCTGGTAGCAAGGAAGCCTAAAGAGAGAGACAGGGAGGCTCACTGTCTCACTTGCTCAGGTTTCCAGGAATCCTCCACTCACTGTTCTTGCTCGGCAATCGCGTTGGGCAAGAATACCATTCCACAGCCTGGGCCTTACAGCAGATTTTTATAGGGCTTCTGGAGAAGACGCCGACGGCAGGAATCTGAAAAGCAGAGCAGCCAGCCCTGGCTGCCTGTATACACTGCTCATTGGAGCAGAAGTCACTAGTGACTTCTCCTCCTTGGCTGGGCAAGTAATGAACTCTCCAGCACAGATCTCTGTCCAGAGAGCCATCTGGCTCACAAAGCTGCTCTTCATGCCAAAGAACAATAATTGGTGGAGCCAGAACAGGAATTCCTAAGGAAGTGGGGGCAGCACCGGGCAGAAGGGAAAGAAAGTTGGTTATTCCAGGAATGAGCTGAAACTTTCCTCCCTTCGGAACAGATATCAAGTTAGAACTCTCCATCAAGGACACCGAGCATGGTACACAGAACGCAGTGGGAAGAGAAAAACACAGGACTAGATTAATGACTGCCTTATGAGTAGAAGACATGGGTTCTTGGCCCAGTTTCCCTGTTGATTCCTGTGTGTTCTGGCAGAAACTAATCACACATCCACCCATTTAACAACCCTTCAAGGGCAAGCTATCCTCAGCTGTTACGTTAAGAGACTGGGAATACAGAGATGAGCGAGACATGTCCCCTGACTTGAGGAAACTCAGACTAGAAAGAGAAAAACAAACTCTGAGCTGCAGTTTCCATGTCTGAAAAATGAGCCAAACAGACAAGGCTGTTGTCAACAATAAATGAGAAAAGTCACTAACGCGCACAATACAGCACCTAGTATATAACAGGCCTTCAAATAAAGCCATTATGTATTATAGTAAGAAAGGGATGGACACTGTGCTGAAGAAATACAGAGATGGAGCACTTAAACCACTCTGGCAAGGGGTGGGTTCCGGGAACGCTTCTTGAAAGACATGTCTGAGCTAAACAGTAACATTATTACTATGGTAACAATATAACTAAAATAAACAGTAACGTTTTATTCATTAAGGACTTATGAGGAAGCCCTTTTAATTCCCACAAGTATATGAAATAAGTGTGTAATTTGCAATTACTGTTCTTTGGCATGAACGGTCCTCATTTTACAGATGAACAAATAACTCAAGAGTTTATATACTCTGTATGTAATACAGTTAAGATCTGAACTTGAACTGGCAGATCCCCAAGCGTTGGTGCTGTACTTAAAAAAGATGAGCAGACTTAGTCTAGAAAAAGTATGAGTGTCTCCACAATAGCTAAAACATGGAAAGAGCCTAAGTGTCCATCAACAGATGAATGGATCAAGAAGATGTGGTTTATCTATACCATGGAATACTACATGGCAATGAGAAACAATGAAATCTGGCCATGTGTAGCAACATGGATGGACCTTGAGGGTGTTATGCTGAGCGAAATAAGTCAGGCAGAGAAGGACAAATATCCTATGTTTGCACGTATAGGAGGATTAGGAGGAACTTGACGGAGGAACAAGGGGGAGAAGAAGGGCGGAAATGGTGGGGGAAAGGGAGAGAGGCAAACCATGAGAGACTCTTGAATGCTGACAAAAACTGAGGACTGATGGGTGTGGGGGGGAGGGGGGGAAGGGCATGGAGGAGGGCACTTTGGGGATGAGCACTGAGTGTTATGTAGAAACTAATTTGACAATAAACTATTTGTAAAAAAAAAAAAAAAAAACATTAAGAGAAAAAAAAAAAAAAGTATGAGTGTGAGGGACAGGGCAGGCTTGGGAAGTAAGGTTCCCAGGAAAGGCAAGTAATAATATGAGCAAAAGTGAGAAGCACACAAGGTACAGCTCAAAAGAGGAATTAAGTCTCACTGGGTCTCAAGTTCCTCACAAACTACAGAAAGGCATAAGGAAAGCAATTAGCCTTTATTAGGTCCATCCTTATGCAAATCCTTTTGCAAGTTGCTTTCCGTATGTAATTTCCTTAATCCTGACAATAATCTAGGAGTAGTGAAGATGATTCTATTGTATAGATGATGCAATGGCTTTACTCCACCAGAGCAAAGGCCCCTCTACAACACGGATGGTCCCCCCTCTAAGTGAGATTTAGGTCATTCACAGCCCTCAAACCCAGCCCCGTGCTCAAGAAATACTAATTTCTCCTTTCAGCTACTTACTTCCTAGAAATTAATATACAAACAAAAATATTCTATCCTGGAACTCAGGGGTCTAGAAACAAACAGAATAAGGTCCATATACCACTAGAAAAGTGTTCCCCATACAAGACATACCATACCTTCTTATTAATGCTTTTCTTAATGGTCAGTAGAAAAAGGATCAAATGGTGGCTAGTGCAGTTAGAAAGGAGAAGGCTTTCTACACTTTTACATTTTAAGATTATAGTTTGATGCATCCCAAATAAAGTATACACCTGTGAACCCACCATCAAAGTCGGGATTTAATATTTTCATTACTTAAGAACATTCCCTCCTATCTCTTTGAAGGCAATCCCCACTGCAAACCACTAATCTATACTTGATTACAATGTTACTCCAGTTTAATTATGTCTGTTGTAGATATTCATATAAATGGAATCATACAGTAGGTATTCTATTGTGTAGAATAGAATTATTTTTACTGAGCATGTTTTGGAGATTCATCCAAACTGTTATCAACTGTCTGTTCATTTTTATTGTCGAGTTGCATTCCATTGTTTGAATATATCAAAATTTGTTTACTCGCTCGTCTGGTGAATATTTTGGCTGTTTCTAGTTTGGGGCTATTGTAAATAAAGATGGTATGAACATTTGTGCACAAGTCTTTGTGTGGACAAATGTATTCATTTCTCTCAATGCGGAGAAGGAGGGTTGATGGACTGTATGGTTTAATTTTAAAAGAAACTACCCATCTCTCTCTCAGTGGTTGTCTCTTTTTCTGGCTGCTTTTAAGAAACTTGCTTTTATCACTAGTTTTCGGCAACCTCACTTTTTGTTTGCTTTGGTTTTTTACAGCTTATTGGTATATAATTTTCATACTAGAATCCCCAATACTTAGAGTGAATCATTTGATGAATCTACATGTGTGATCGTCACCACAATCAAGATTATAAATATATCGCCCCAAGTCTCCTCATGCTCCTTTGTAATGCTTCCCTTCCTCACCTTCCCTCACTCCCCTGGCAACCACTGATTTGCATTTCATCGCTACAGATCAGTTTGCAATTTCTAGAATTATAGAAATGGAATCACACAGTATGTCCTTTTTTTTTGAGGACGTATTTTTTTGGCTGTTTTACTTTTTCACATATCAATGGCTTATTCTTTTTATTGCTGAGTAACATCCTAGTGTATGGACCACAATGTGTTTATCCATTCAACTACTGATGGACGTTTGGGTTATTTCTAGTTTTTCGCTTGTACAAATAAAACTACTCACAACATTCACGTACGAGGACTTGAAAGGACATATGCCTTCATTTCTTTAGGGAAAATCCTACGAGTAAAATGGCTGCATGTAGAGTAGGCACATGCTTCACATTTTAGGAAATGGATAAACTGTTTTTCAACGTGCTTGCACCATTTCACATGTCGGCCTGCAGTGTCAGAGGGTTCCAGTTACTGCACATCCCTACTAACACATGAGCCGTCTCTCCAGACATTCCAGTGGGTGTGGAGGCACAGCTCACTGTGATCTGAATTTACATCTCCCTCATGACTAATGATATTCAATTATCTTTTCATGTGCTTAGAAGCCACTCATCTATCTTCATTAGTAAAGTGTCTGTTCAAATGTTTACCCATTTTTCCAACTGAGTTATGTTTTTATTATCCAACTGTGAGAGCTCTTTATGTATTCTAGACAATGTCACTTGACAGAGAAAGGTTTTGTCAGTATTTTCTCTTGGTGTGGCTTGCCTTTTCATGTTTGTATCTTTTAAAAAGCAAATGTTCTAATATAAATGAACTTCAATTTCTTGACTTTTCCTTTACAGTTTGTGCCTTCTGTTCCCTATTTAAAAACTCTTTGCCAAAACAGAGGTCACTAAGATAGTTTGTTTTCTTTCAAAAGTTTTATAGTTTTGGGGCGCCTGGGTGGCTCAGTTGGTTAGGCATCCGACTTCGGCTCAGGTCATGATCTCACGGTTCATGGGTTCGAGCCCTGCATCGGGCTCTGTGCTGACAGCCAGCTCAGAGCCTGGAGCCTGCTTCAGATTCTGTGTCTCCCTCTCTCTCTGACCCTCCCCTGCTCATACTATGTCTCTCTTTCTCTCTCTCCCTCTCTCCCTCAGAAATAAATAAAACATTAAAAAATTTTTTTAAGTTAAAAAAAAGTTTTATAGTTTTAACTTTTCACTGATGAATAGTATTGTGTTCCATGAATATACTGAATTTGTTTATCTACTTACTGGTTGAAGAACATTTTGGTTTTTTCTATCATGTGTACAGTTGCTCTGAACATCTGTATAGGAACCTGTATGGATATATGCTTCTCATTTATCTTGGACAAATATCTAAGAATGTATGGTCATACAGTAACTATATATGTACCCTTATTTAAAAAAAAAAAAGTTTCTTTTATAGTCAAACTCCCATCTAGTCAGTTAGTCATGGCTTTGGGTCTATGTACTGTCTAGTCCAGTGGGCAGATGGTGACACTGGTGATTGGGTAACTAAGCTCCCACTGGGGCTTCGGCCTAGGCTTACTAGGTGACCATGCCTGTCACAGCCTCAGGTAACAGGTGTCACATGTAACAGGCCAGACCAAAACAAGGGTGGAACTTGCTGCCCTAGCCGCCCAACTCACTACTCAAAAGACTTGGTGTGCCTGGCTGGCTCAGTCAGCACAGTATATGACTCTTGATCTCAGGGTCATGAGTTCAAGCCCCACATTAAACGTAAAGATTACTTCAAAAACAACTACTAGTCCAAGACCTGTTAATAAAAATTAAAAATACTATTCAATGGCTTTTACACCAAAACACAGAAGAGGAAGCAACGACTTCTGACTTCAGCTAAAATTCAAAGCATACTAACTAGTAAGTAATTTCTTACCTCTGTGCATAATCTTGTGCTTCTCCCTCAGGTAGGTCAGACCTTTTATTACCTGGAGGAAAGAGAATATAACAAGATGGGAAACCCAAATGGTGGTGGTTAAAACACAATCAGCCTGTCTCTTTTAAAATGATATATCTGTCTCCCTCTCTCTCTGATCCTCCCCTGTTCACGAGTGCTCGCTCTCTCTCTCAGAAATAAATAAAAATGGAAATTTTTTTAAAAAAAATTTTTTTAAATAATGAAATGATATAGAAAATATTTCATCTAATACCACAAAATTGCCTTCTTCCCCTATTTGATTTGCCTTCTTCCAATCTGTCATATCAAGAAACCATCTTTTTAGATGGTATATACTTATTTTTAAGCAATGTTGACTACTGCGAGTTTAGACAACTTTACAAACCCCTGTGCTTGGGGCACCTGGGTGGTTCAGTTGGTTGAGCATCTGACTCTTGATTTTGGCTCAGGTCACAATCTCACAGTCCATGAGATGAGCCCATGTCAGGCACTATGCTGATAGCGTGGAGCCTGCTTGGGATTCTCTCTCTCTCTGTGCCCCTGTCCCTCTCATGCACATGCATGCTCTCAAAGTAAATAAACAAGAAAGGAAAGAAAGGAAGAGAAGGAAGAAAGGAAAGAAAGAAAAGCAAAGAAGGAAGGAAGGAAGGAAGGGAGGGAGGGAGGGAGGGAGGGAGGGAGAAAACTTGCGACTAAATTCGGTTTTTGCCTAAAGCTGCAATATAAAAAAGAGGCTTTCTCATGCCACACACGGGAATTCTTTTGGATACCCTGTCTATTTCTCCAGGCACAGATTTTAATATAAAGGAAATGACTTTTCTAGTTCTGGCAAGAGACAGACAGAGCAAGAATATTGTATCTAGAATCAAGACAGAGAAAATTCTGGTGAGAAAACCCCAGTTTTCTTACAAATTTCCCTTGGCTGACTTACTATCTTCCTCTCTTGTCCATTTCCTGCCAACTCATTAACTTATCAATGAGAGAATTTGGAAGAAAAATTGCACAATATACTCACAGCAATGCTAACTTTTCCTAAGATTTGTTCCGGAATTCTTCCAGCCTTCTTCAGGACTTGATCCAAGGAGCCCCCATCCTAAAAACAAGAATACCAACCCATTTAGTGACAGTGTTTGTAACTATTCTTTCAAGTGTTAAACTTCAGCAGGAAAGTGAATCTCACATGTGGCAAATCCTCCTGGAAGGGTACCCTTTGGTTTGTTCCAGACCTCAAAGATAGAAATGTAAAACATTGTGGGAGCTATCAAATAGCTAGAAACTCAAATCGTGAATAATCATTAAACAAAGGACTAATTCAGGGATCAAAAAAAGATTTGCACTGAGCCACTTGGCTGGCTCAGTCAGTGGGGTATGCAATTCTTGATCTGACAGTTGTGAGTTCAAGCTTCATACTGGATGTAAAGATTACTTAAAAATAAAATCTTAAAAAGGTTTGCGCTGAAATGGCAGAACAATGCATGGTTAGGATCTGAGGATCTAGAAGCAAACTGTCTAAATTCACATCCTATCAACACTGTTGCTTCCTATCAGGGGGACTTTGACCAGGTTACTCACAGCCTATAAAATGGGGATGAGATCTTAAGGCTATTAAAATAATCATAGGGCTATTTTAAGTATTAAACAAGCTGATACACATAAAGCTCTCAGAACACCACCTAGCCCACGGTGAGTGTCAATAAATGTCAGCCATTTGATCAAGAGTGTATGTTACAATTAGTATTGGGGATTATCCTAAAAAAAAAATCATAGTTAATAAAATCAAAAGAAAAATGTCATAGAAAGCAACAAGTCCTGGGGCGCCTGGGTGGCTTAGTCGGTTAAGCGTCCGAATTTCGCTTAGGTCATGATCTCGCGGTTCGTGGGTTCGAGCCCCGCGTCGGGCTCTGTGCTGGCTGCCAGCTCAGAGCCTGGAGCCTGTTTCAGTCTGTGACTCCCTCTCTCTCTGACCCTCCCCTGCTCACGCTGTCTCTCTCTCTCTCTCCTAGAAATAAATAAAACATTTAAAAAAAAAAAAGAAAGCAACAAGTCCTTCCACAAGTCCTGACTAGTGCCATGAACTGTGTTAGGTTCTATGGAGGATAAAGATATAAAGAACTACTTCTTATTCCTCGTTAAATGTACAAACTAGTAGGGTAAAGATACACATTCTGAAAATAACAAAGCAAGATGTATGCTTAAGAAAAGTCTTACACATGCAGAAAAGAAAAGAAATTCTGACTTCGCTTAAAAGATGGCATTTGAGGGGCGCCTGGGTGGCTTAGTCGGTTAAGTGTCCGACTTTCGCTTAGGTCATGATCTCGCGGTTCGTGGGTTCAAGCCCCGCGTCGGGCTCTGTGCTGACTGCCAGCTCGGAGCCTGGAGCCTGTTTCAGTCTGTGACTCCCTCTCTCTCTGACCCTCCCCTGATCACGCTCTCTCTCTCTCTCTCTCTCTCTCTCCTAGAAATAAATAAAACATTTAAAAAAAAAAAAAAAAAAAAGATGGCATTTGAGCTGATGTCTTACTCAAAGGAGTAGGATTTCTATACCTGGAAAGGGGGAGGTATGCGGCAGAAAGGGAAAATGCAAGACACGACACGCGTGGGATATGAAGCCAGCCTCTGTGGGGCTCACAATCCTCATTCATGGATTCTACACCATAACCTGAGATCTTGAAGAAAAGCTTCACTCCGGAAACCCTGATGTAGCGAGGCAGAACTACGTTCATATCCCACGGCTCAAGCGCTGCCAATGAGCAGATGCAACTTACAATCACCCTCAGAAGTAGAGACAATTCCTGCAAATTCAGACTGATTTTTAAAGGATCTCATCTACACTGAGCGGTTACCAATATCATCTGCCATTTATTAACCACCTCTATGAAAGGTATAGGGATATGTGAGAAACTAGGAATGGAAAAAACTATACAGAGAGGGGGAAAAAAAACACACTCTGTTTGGGGAAACAGAACACTCAACGAGGCAAGGCACCTTAAATCCTCCTCTGAAACAAGGCAGGAAACAAACAGCTGAATGAGGAGAAGAGACATTGCTGGAGGTGCTCAGAGGAGGAAGTGATTCCTGGACCAGGCAGCTAAGGGAAGGACTGGAAACAGGAGGGACATGGAAACTGCACCTTGGAAGAGGTGGAGACATGGCCAAGCAGGAAGACATCCCTGTAAGCTTCCTGCCTCCAAAGTCACCCAGCCTCGATGTCACATCCCGGGAGCGTAAGGTCACAGAACAAGGCACAACATGATTAAAAAGGTCAGAACATATTCCCACTTTTATAGACATAAAAAAGTGTTTGTGTGACTCACACAGCACCAGAACATCCAGTGTCCTCAATGGTTACTTCTAGCCTAGGTAGGAAGTCGATCAGGGACTTTGCATAACAATTTCTTCTTTGTGCTTTTCTATGGTTTATAAATTTTCCACAATGAACAAACATTTTGCCCTTTTAAATTACTGAACTCCTTTAGGAAAGTGGAGAATTCAATCTGCAATCAGTTCAGAGCACTTACTGGGCGTCCGTTTTGTGCAAAGGCACTGTAAGATAGATACAACACTGCTTTCTTTCTAGAGTTGGTTGAGAAACTAAGATTCATTCAGAGGTACAGACCCTTCAGGAAAGTCTCCTAAAACAATGCTAAAAAAATAGATTGTCCACTTAAAAATTCTAAGCTGATGCAAAGGAGCGTTTGGATTGATCACTTTCTGTCACAGTCAACTCTGGATCACAGATGCTGAGGGAAAAGAAAGCAGTACAGGTGTGAATTCTCAAATGTACCTGAATACCCCCAGGCATGTTTGTCTTCTCCTCAGAATTCATGGTGGGTGGGTCAGTCGACCAAGGAGCACGAAGGAAGAATCCTGAATTTCAACTTAAGATTTCATATGGGCCATACTTTCTACCCAGACACGAGAGTGTAATCACTCATCTAGAACCCAAAAGAACTCCCCTGTGAACACATTTTCCACGAGTCCTTGGAAGAGCCCTGCCCAAGCTGTGACCCAGGCTGTGTGAGTCACCCTGTGAGGCTGGCTGCCTTCACAATGCTGCAAGCCCCTGGTGGCCGAGTCAGGACATCAGAGCCCAGGTAACCACACCAAGTTTTCCAGAAACATAATCACAGCACCTCTCAATTTCCTTCACCAGTGGGAAGAGGAACTCCAATACATGAAGTTTCCAAGCCATTTCTCTTTTGCTTCCAGTTGAATGTGGTTTCAGATCCTTTGTTTGATCGGCGCCTAATTATCAGGGAGGATCATGAACTGAAAACTAGGTAACAAAGCAACTCTGTCAAAATCTGACTCAAATGAGGTAGAAATGCTAAGCTCGGGTTCCACAGCCTAGGAGAGAGGGCAGCCTGCTCACACTTTTCTCTGGGGTTGTAGTACATATTCCTGTCGAAAAGGAAGAAAGATCGGTTCTCTTTCCTTCCACCTCCTTCAGAGCTGGAAGCAGAGTCACAATATGAACAATGGGATTAGCAAGATTTAAGGAGCATGAACCACAGTCAGAATTACCCAGGGCTGCCTCCAACTCACCTTACAACCTTTCAATTCCACTTCACTGTTGCCAAGAACTTGCCTTCCCTGACTAAAGCTGCTGAAATTGTGCTTATTTTTAGAAGCCAATTATTAACTAAGTCAATGGTGCTTTTGTGAAGGTTTTCTATAGAAGAGACAAATGCTTTATGGAAAAAGGAGAGGGAGGGGCTCAGAAGCTTTTACTCCTGCATGAGAACCATGAGCCATGAGTCCTAAGGTCTCTGGAGGCTCAGCTACCACCCCTGCAGGAATCTAACTCCCCAAAGGCAAGAGCATTCCTGTTCTATTGTGGGGGGAGGGGGGGGGTGTGGATTTACCCCACAAGTCTCCAAAATTCAGACGGGTTTACTTCTCGCACAAGTCAGCCCCCGGCTGAGTGCTTTAGAAGATGAGGCCCAATGGATGCCAGTGACACAACTTCACTTTAAAATACACCTAAGAGATGAGGAGCCTGGGTGGCTTAGTCGGTTAAGCGTCCAACTTTCACTTGGGTCATGATCTCGCGGTTCGTGGGTTCGAGCCCCGTGTCAGGCTCTGTGCTGACTGCCAGCTCAGAGCCTGGAGCCTGTTTCAGTCTGTGACTCCATCTCTCTGACCCTCCCCTGCTCACGCTGTCTCTCTATCTCCTAGAAATAAAAAAATAAATAAATAATAAAAAAATAATAATAAAATAAAATACACCTAAGAGGGGCGCCTGGGTGGCTCAGTCGGTTAAGCGTCCGACTTTCGCTTAGGTCATGATCTCGCAGTTGGTGGGTTCGAGCCCCGCGTCGGGCTCTGTGCTGACTGCCAGCTCAGAGCCTGGAGCCTGTTTCAGAGTCTATGACTCCCTGTCTCTCTGACCCTCCCCTGCTCATGCTGTCTCGCTCTCTCCCAGAAATAAATAAAACATTTAAGAAAAAAAAATTTTTTTTAAATAAAATACACCTAAGAAATGATGTGGGCATGGGCAACATGGGCATGGGCAAAGCATACATGGCAGAACAGGAACTGCAGAATCCAGGTGGGTTTACTGTGTACGTTATACAGTTCCTTCACCTCGCTCTGCATTTGAAACGGTCACGATAAAGTGCTGGGGGGAAATGTTAATGATAGAGAACACACAAGGACAGTGACATACACAGAACCAAAGAACCTCTGAAGTTGGGCTGTGGCTAACGAACAGAGCTCTACAGGACACCTCTGAAATGTGGACACCTCTGAAATGTGGAAGCTGAGACAAAGCAGAAATACCCAAAGAGAAGTAGCCATCAGCAGTCAGAGGCAGCCAGGATGGGAGCTCTCCTGCAAAAAGGTCTGCTCAAGGACCAAGAAGGGGTGAGAGGGTCCAGGGCTAGACCAGAGAGCTACTCTGGAACCTGGCAGCCTGGATTTCAGGCCACAGCAGCTTCACTACAGAGTTCCGTCTCTGGTAGCTCTGAGCCTCTCCACTAAAATTAACACTGTTCCAACTGCTCTCTGGGCCTATGGATATCTTCAAAACAGAAGACCCTATTGCTGATTCCAAGGTCTAACTCTCTCCCACTGAGCCCCAGGCCTGACCATGTCCTCCACCATCTTGGCCTCCTTCATTTAGCCACTCAACACCTATCACCTAATAGGTGCCAAGCACTGTGCATGGCCTTCAAAAGGTTTTGACCCTCCCACCTTCTGAAAGCCAGTTTTCCAGGCTCACACCCCCCTGGGTAACTCAAGAGGTATCTTCTGCTTCAGAGACTTATGAGGGAGGATCCTACCCTACCCAGAGAGCCAAATCCACCGGAGGAAAACTGACCAATGGGAAACCAACCCTTGTCATGCCCGGAGTCATCTTGTCCCCTCAGAGGGAAAGGCTGACTAAGAAGGACAGCCCAAGGGGGCACAAGGCTGTGATCAGCATCTATGCATCCACAGTGAATAAAGGACTTCACCATGAAGAAGCCTCACCACAGGTCAATTTAAGACAAATTTAAAAACTGAACTTCACATGGCAAGAAGTCAAATAAGGCTAATAAAACAGGTTCCAACAAGTTGTGAATAAATGAAAAGGCCACTGCCTATCAATGCTTGGGGCCCAATCCTAACCTCTGAAGCCAGCACCATGGAATTCAAACATGTTCACCCTACAAACAGCACCCTGGTTCCTCTAACAAAAAGAGAATTCTGAGCAGCACAGAACCTGGGGGTAACTCAGGAAAGAATCTGTGAAGACAGCAGGCATGAGACGACACACACCTGGTGCTCAGATGCCCCTCCATCCACACTGAGGACTCCTCACTTAAGAAGGCCCTAGGAACACAGCCATCCAACCTACAAACAGCCCGGGGAAACAGAGAGACTACTCCCAAGGTCTCCACTCCTCTGGCAGCTCATGTGGCACCGTGCACAGAAGAGGTACTACAAGTAAGTATTTGCGAAGCCAGACCCATGCTGATGAACAAATGTAAACCCTGACTGGCTACAAGTACCGAAAACCATAGAAACACAGGATGTTAGGGTAGGGAGGGGTCCCTAGAGGAGATCCGGTCCAAACACTGCTCGGCAGAGATGAGAAAGCCCTGAGAGAGTGTGAAATTTAAAGACAGCAGACCTAGTTAGAGACAGCAGTTAGAATTTAGCTCTGCCACTTACTGGTTATGTAACTTTAGCTAATTACTAAGCCTCTAGAGGCCTTGTTTCCTCCCCCACCTCGGGGAAGGTGGTCAACACTGCATCACATGACAGGGCTGATGTGATCAGTAAATTATGTAACATGGCAAGGACTCACCACGTGGTAGAAAATGGGAAAGTTAGTTACAACCATGTCTACCCATGCTGCCACCCACCGTCCATTATCCTGGCAACACTGAAGAGAAAGAAGGCTACTCTGGCCTTGCCTGTCACTGGCTTATCACCATCACATCCACCATCTTCCTCTTCTAGCTTTCAAGGAACCTCCATTGCTGGTTATACATCTTCATCCAAAACTCTGGGCGAGAGCTAGAAAACCAACCATCAACAGCAAAATGCCCAAGAAATCCAAAGCATAAGGAACAAGCTCCCCTCCCCCGCATTACACCTCACCAAAGGGAGGCTAAGACCCAAGAGGGAAATATCAGCACCCCAGGCCTGGATGAGGACCAAACCAACAACGGTTACGTGCTTCACACAGAGGCTGCTTCCTTCTCGTTCAAGCAAGAGAAACAGACAAACGAGAGCTTTCTTGGGAACCTTCAGGAGCACAGGAGACGTTTCAGGTTCTACGTTCCATATGGCACCACATAAGTCGGCAGATGCTGGCAACAGGATGCACGGCACTTCCTGATCCTTAACATGAACAGAAGTTCAAAATAATGGGGTGCCAGCAAGGGACAAACCTCCTGGGGAGGGTTCTCCTGGAGTTCATGAAGACCAGGCACAGGGGCTCTCCCCAGAGGTTAGGGCAGAGCCAGGGTCAGGAAGGAGATGGAGAAGCAGAGGGACGCTCTGCCAGACTGAGGTCTGAAAACCCGACGGCCCTAAGCACGCAGACTCAGTCACGGCAGCCCTTGTCCCCGAGCTGTCAGCGCCAGTGAGAATAAGGCAACCGCTACCATTCGCACAAGACAAGCTTGGAGCCCGTGTACTGGAGGGTTTCCTCCATTATTTTCACCAATCCTCACAACTGGGTAGGTAAGATTATGGCCACTTTGCAAATGAGGAAAGGGAGAATGAGAAAAAGAAACCTGTCCAAGGTCCTGGCAAGAAGGTGACATCTATAAACAAATAATTATTGAGCACTAGCTGTGTGCCAGGGCTATTCTGGGCTTTGGAGACACGATGGCAAACAAGACAGTGTCTACTCGCATTTTTGTGGAGAAGGGAGATATGAATAAACATCCCAGATTCCCAAGTCCCCTGCTGCCTAATGGGAACAGGAAAAAATAGCCATCACGAAGCCAGCCTGTCTCTCTGAAATTCTGGGCATCAAGGATGGAAACAAGAGCCCCAATCACTATCCCGTGGATTCAACAAATTACAGGCACTGGGCCCAACAGCCTTGGTTTAAATTCTGCCAATTCCATTTACTAGGTGCATGACCTTGGGCAAGTTATTAATGTCTCTGAGCCTCAGTTTCCTCATTTGTAAAATGCAGATGATCCACCCATCCAATAAGGTTGCTACAAAAATGCAATAAAATTTTAGTATGTGTAGAGTAGTCCATGCTATAATGCCCAGTAAATATTAGTTTACCAGTATTAGTATTGCTAGATAATTGTTATAGATGCTGTTATTACTGATAGTTACCAGGAAGAGAAGGGACTCCAGGCAGCTAGTGGTACAAAGATTGGCAGCTCTCACACACAAAATGAGCCCCTAAAATTCCCTCTCATTTGCCTTCTCTGATGTGCATCAAGTGATATTACTTCTCTGTACACCCAAAGAACCCCTCCAGACTGTCCTTAAAGCAGATTATAGACTCTGAGGACAGAGAAGTTTCAGCTTCAAAATCCCAGAACCGGATACCTAGCACACAACCCTGCATATGATAAAGAGATGTTAACTATATTAACCTGATTTTACGCACATCAAAATCTTGGGGTCAAGAATAGTGGGAGATGTGCTCTGGACACACCCCCCAGGGATACCTGGTTGCTGCCCCCTCTCTCTGAAGACAGGAGGGGACCTAGGAAGGCAGCCTGTTGGCTTTTGGTTATTCCAAGTTCCACAGTCGGGCTTCCCAGCTGCCCAAGATGGTAATGTGGATCCAGGGAGGAACCAGGAAGCTGCTGGCCCCAAACCAAAGACGAGACCAGAGCCACCCAGCTCCCAGGCTGTTGCTCCAGAGGCTGACAGGTGGGTGACCACATACCATGTGCTCCATGCAGATACTGATCTCGCCGTCACTGTAGAACGCGCCATAGAAGCCCACAATGTACGGGGAGTTGCACTCGTGTAGAACCTGCAGCTCCCTTATGATCTGGTTCCGGATTGCGGGTTTGATCTCCAGGTGAATTAGCTAGGGAAAGACAGGTGGGAGGAAGAGAGGCTTTAAATATATGGAGGGAAGGATAGATGGAAGCCTTTTTAAATGCTTAAGCTCTTAACAGTGGGAGGAGAAGAAACAGGTATGTTTTAACTAACAAGTTTCTGCCCGACCAAAGCACTCAGTGCCAACCTACCCTGGCAAGTAGTGGTACTGGAGGAGCTGTAATGAGGGGAGGGTGGCTATGTCTCTGCTCCTGTGAGCCAAGAGTTGGGGGGGGGGGCGCAGCTCACCCCTCCCAAACACAGAGCTGAATGGAGCATTTCCTCTAAAAGGACCTGGGAACCTTCGAGGAAGCCAAAGCAGCCTGAGGGGCTGGCTGGCACTCGGAGGCTGTAAGAGTGCAGGGGCAGGAAGGACTGAGAGTGCAGACCCAAGCTACTCAGGGGAGTTCCCCTTAACCCTTGACTTCAGGAGCCTGATGTGGTTAAGATTCAGCCAGGGCCTCTGGTGTCACCTGTGTCTCCCTGATATTGTCCCTTGTTTCCTCCAGGCAGACAGGACCGACAGAACAGATATAGGAAATGGTAACTGAATGAGATGAAGCTTCTAGAAAGGGCCACAGACAAGGAGTGTCAGAGGACCTGGAAACCAGTGGTTATCAGCATGGGCTGGAGTAGCCAGTGAAAACTGGACAGGAGGCGGGCTGTGAAGACAGGTGCTGTTTGAAGAGATGGAAGGAGCAGCCGGAGCAAAAATCTGTGGATGGGATTAAACACGGTGTGCCAGAGAACACAGAGGGCTGCGCCTCACCAGAGCTGGGGCCGTGTGCAGTGAGGGGGGAGCATGGTGGACAGGAAGGGGAGTCCAGCTCGGACGCTGCCTGCCACGGTGGGGAGCAGAGTAGGACGGTGCAGGGGCAGGGCCGGAGCACAGGCTAACAACCGGAAAGCAGCGCCTGGTGCATGGCCGGGGCTGCTTGCATCAAAGCAGCTTCTCCTGCCCTGGATAATGGCAAACAGGCACCCTTGCATTCTTTCCAGAGCACACAGAAAACGCACAAAGGTCACCTGCTATTATTTTCCAGTCTGGGGGTGGGGATAAATACACTAACACACATCAGTGTGTTTATCCCATAATCTGATAGATCACAGGAGCTCAAAATTCAAACAGGTACTAAGTGTGAGAAGTCAATCTTCCTTCCACCCTTGGCCCCAGGCCCCTGATCTTCCAAGAGATAACGCAATCACCTATTTAACAAGGCAAACCTGATTCAGCACATTTTTCTTTTTTTCTTGTCTTTTTTTTTTTTTTTTTGGAGCAGCCTCACCTTTCTGGCCATGACCAGGCCAGACGGCTTGTGGGAGACCTTGAACACCACACCACCGTTGCCGGCGCCCAGCTCACTGATCTTCTCGAAGTCGTCATCCTTCAATTCCCCGACCTTCTGCTTCTGGGTAAGAAAAGCCTCCAGGCGCTTCCGCTGCTGCTCATCGAGCTCCAGCTCCTCCAGCTTCTTCTGCAAAGCCTCCAGGTTGGTCCTGTCCCAGAGGGGGAGCGGGAGTCAGAACCAGCATCAGAGAGGGCCCCCAGAGGAGCACCTGTGCTGTGGAGAGCACCGGCCCTGGGGCCGGCTGGAAGAACGAATGGAGGGGCTCCAGGAGGACTCCAGGTGCTGTGGCCCTGCTCCCCTCGCTCCGCCACCGCCACCACTCCCCACTGACAACCTTCACCTTTCCAGGCCTCTGTTCCCTCATTTGTAAAACAAGGCCTCTCTCACTATGCTGCAAGTTTACAGAAGGAACCAAAGAATCTGCTAATATTCACAATGAGCCACCTTCATTTGCTTTAAAATCCCAGTTCCGCGGCTCAGTCAGTTGAGTGTCCGACTCTGGCTCAGGTCATGACCTCACATTTGGTGGGTTCAAGATCCCGCATCCACTTCTGTGCTGACAGCTCAGAGCCTGGATCCGGCTTTGGATTCTGTCTCCCTCCACCCCTCCCCTATTCGTGCTCTGTCTCTCTGTCTCTCAAAAATAAATAAATATTAAAAGAAAATTTTTTAAACCCCAATTCCTAAAGCCCCTCTACTGTTGGATTAAGTCAGCACCATATACAAAATAAAATCTATTTCCTAAAAGCACTAAACTGAAATCAAACCAAACCATCACAACAGACTCTAAACTGCATGGGAACAGCAAAAACCCTCCTCTCTAATGTGATCAGGTCCAGAACCAGGTTAATTAAAATAAAGCAAGGAATCATAAAAATACCTACCTAAAATTTTTATTTTTGTATAATATGCATATAAATGTGCATTATTCACCCATCTTCTAATGTAGGCAGGGCAAGGCCCTCTCTTTGAGTAAGGGTCCACTAGAAAGAGCCCCTTGCCACCTTCCTCACATGAACCAGCAAATGATACACTATAATTTCCAATTCCTGAGTCCTCAGAGTAAAAATAGCCATTTACTGAGTAATATCAAATTAAAATTCTAAGACTTTTATGATTTCCCTCAATTTTAATGCTCATCTAATTTGAAAGTAATGTGTTTTAGTGAGCTGGACTTATTGAGTCTTTCCAGGCTTTTAATTAGTGTTCAAAGCTGGCAGGGGGGAAGGGGAAACCCACTTCATTTGCAGTCATATTTCACCAGTTTATCTGATATTGAAGTAAGTTACTTAATGACAACACCAGCCACAACCGTACAAATCATGCTGGGAACAAACTGGCTCTTGGTAAGCACATAATTCAGCCAGTGGGTGCCGAGGCGAGTGGGCAAGGCAGAGAGCAGCCTGCTTGGCTGTGCATTCAGCAGGCTGGTGGGCAGTACGGAGTGTTTTACAGAGAACGGAAAAGAATTCATTATTCCTGGGGGTTTTGTAAGAGGAGGGTGGTACAGAGAACATCCACGGTGTTTCATCTGATTTTAGTCCTTGTCTAAACAAACAACATGGTGACAAGACAGGGCATCACTACACAACAGAAGGCTGGTCCCCACCCCCCAACATACACACCGTTTCTGAGCTTGAAGGGCAGGAGTAAGCATAGTCTTCCACTCTTCACTCACCCTCTGTTCCAACTCTCAAGAAGGCAGGGAGGTTGAGACCTACTGCCCCCCCCCGAGTCTATGGGAAGATCCAACAGCACCTTACAAGTAAAAGTACATGGGGCCACAGAGGACACATGGCTGATTTCACCAAGCTCCCTCCCTGGGGAGCTCTTGAGAAAGGAAGGATGGTGCCACTAACTGAACTGCGTCTGCCTAAAATTCCTGTTGAAGCCCTAACCTGCTATGTAATCACGTGAAGAGACAGGACAATTAGGAGGTAAGTAAGGTTAATAAGTAAGATCATATAGATGGAGTCCTAATCAGATAGGACTGCTGGCCCGCAGAAGAGAGGTGACCTCCTTGCCACTGGGCACACGCCAAGGGAAGGCCATGTGAGGACACCAAGAGAAGGTAGCTGTCCACAAGTCAGGAAGAGAGGCCTCGCCAGAACCAGACCATGCCGGCACCCTCATCTTGGTCTTCCAGCTTCCGGAACCATGAAAAAGATAAATTTCTGTTGTTTAAGCCAACCAGTCCATGACATTGTGTTATGCAGCCCAAACAGACTAAAACAGCTGAAAACAGCTGGTAATTTTCTCGTCCTGCTAAAAGGCACAAGTAAGTGTCACAGCTGCCCCCAGTCCAGCAGGGGTAGGGACCCAGAACAAGCATGGCTGGCTGAAAGGGCATGGTGCCCACCTGCAGGTGTCCTTTCTCTGACGTCTGTACACAAAGGAACCCATCGATGACATTTAGAGACACATGTCAAACAGACCTCACAGCTAAAACTTCGAGGAGGTTACAGCTGCCTGTAGGGCTCAGCAGTCAGGCTGAAATGCAGCCTCCAAAGGCTTCTGTCAGATGGAATGCTGAGCAGGGAGAGGGAGAGGGAAGGACTGAATGGAAGGAAATCACTCGCCCTACAGCACTGCATACTCTGCTTCACACCTGCTAATACACTTCGGCCACAACGCTACAATTACAACAGAGAGCAAACTCAAGCACAGACAGGTGAAGTGAGTTGTCCAAGGTCACACAGCTAGTGAGCAACAAAGCAAGGTCTGAGACCTGGGCAGAAAGAAGCTCTAATCTTACGCTGCAATGCCTCTTCAAAAAGCTCAACACTTTCAAGGGAAGCCACTTGCAAGCATGGGTAGGGTCCTAGTGTGGGACATGTGCCATGCCAGCGCTTGATCATACATGAAGATGGCATACCTATGTAAAGAGCCCTTCGCACCAGATAAAACCCTGCCTCCCTGCACATCAAGCAAGTAACAGTGGCCACAAGACACCGCATCCATCTGGCAAAGAAAAAGAGGAAATGTTGACTCTGCTCATTTTCCTGACTCTCTGTAGAATTAAGTAACTCTCCCACCTTCAGGAAGAAAAACTAAATCTGGGCTTCCTCCTTCCTCGACCTTCTATGCTCTCCCATCTAACCACCTACCCCACCACCTAAGGAACTGGCTCCTGATTCGCACTTTCAAAAGGCTATGCCATAGCAAAGGCTGTATACTGTGGTGGCACGACTTTCCCGATGAATTGGGGAGAGGCAGGGGGGAACATGTTGCCAAGCTACCAAGCCATTAGTTGTCAGGAATCCCGAACTCTTACCCCAGAGTAGTCAACAACTAGCTGTGTGACCATGGACTGGTCATTTAACTTTGACACATCTCAAGTTTTCTCACCTGTAAAATGGAGTAACAACTCCATGCTTCCTTAACCAGGGGAGGATCAAAACAGAAAACTAATGAGAAGGAACAACGGAATTTTCACACACTTCTACACTAAAGTTAGGGCAAGTGCAGGTAGACTGGAAGACAAGGAGCCACCGCCAATCAAGAAATTACTGCCTTTCCTTTAACGATTCTTAAAGCCCTTGAAAAGTTTTATTTAAGAACTGTTGCAGAGAATGAAAGACCAAGGATTTTATCTGAAGGTGAAAGGAAAATCCTGGCATCAAAATGGCTTTCAGTACTCATTAAAAAGAAATCCATCAGGGGCGCCTGGGTAGCTTAGTCGGTTAAGCGTCCGACTTTCGTTTAGGTCATGATCTCGCGGTTCGTGGGTTCGAGCCCCGCGTCGGGCTCTGTGCTGACTGCCAGCTCAGAGCCTGGAGCCTATTTCAGAATCTGTGTCTCTCTCTCTCTGACCCTTCCCTTCTCACTCACCTAGAAATAAAAAAAATTAAAAAATTAAAAAAAAAAAAGAAATCCATCAATAATGTAACAGTCTTTAGTACTGCTTCCTCTCGCACAGGGACTCAGTGATATTCAACAAGGGTCATTTCTGCCCTGCCCTGCCCTGCCCCACCCCACCCCAAGGCAAAATGCTTCAAGCAAAGGAAACAGGCCCTGCTACATTGATCATGCCACAAATCTCCAAATTTCAGATAAGAACCTGTCTCCTTCACAATCTTTGGTTTTAACTGAAATCAGCAAAATCAGAACTACAGATTGAGAAAGGAACCTGGAGCACAGAATAAATATCTGACACACACACCGCCCTCTCCAGGGACCAGCTGTGACGTCTGACCCCCACCACCCTGTTCACCACAGCAGAGAGAAAAATGACACACAGTAACATGAATTCCGCACCACGGCTACCTTACAGAAAACACAAGTTCACTGAGACACAAGATTATAGGTTTGAAATAGGAATGCAAAGAAGAGCAAGGAATGTGGGGGAAAAAAAAAAAAAAAAAAAAAAACCAGGGCTGTCATTTGTGCTCTGAAAACACCAGGGAGGCACAATGCAGTGGGTGGAGAGAGGATGATCCTATGGGCCAGAACATCTCCTTCCCTCTCATCCCACCCATCTGCTGCGCCTAACTGCACTGCCACAACTGGAATCTTGCATTTGCGGCTCAGTGGGTTAAATCAGGAAGAAGTACAAAATGTAGCACAGGGAGGGAAAGGAAAAGACCCCCAATCCGACCCATCTGACAGGGAGGAAATGGAGGTCAGGAGAGGACAAGGTCTCACACAGCTTACTGGTGGCAGTCTCTCAGCTCCTAGAACAGAGCTCCGTTCAAGGCCTCACACTGCCATCCCCAACCCTGATGGTCACTGCAAAGGGCAGGGAGGGGAAGGTGATGTCTAGACAAAGGAGTGGGGTCTTCAAACTGCCACACACCAAACAGGAATGAGCCACGGTAGCACGCAAATGCTGGCTAGCCAATCTGAGCCTTTCTCTAGCCCTGGGTGGCAGGCCCTGCCTCGGCCGGCCAGGAAGGAGCACAGGGGAAGAGCAGAGGGTGACCATCAGTTGCTGTGCAGGAGGAGAGAAAGGGTCCCAGTACCCGCAGGGGGCATCCTCAGAGAGCCCAGGGAGTTGGGAAGTTCTCTCTCCCCTGCAGCATCTGCCAAGTATGAACAGTACCGGGGCAGGGAAAGGAGGAGGAAGACAGGAGACCTTAGCTAAGGGGGAACAGCACCAAGAGACTAACACTGCAACCCCTCAACCCTCACCCTAGACCACTACCATCTCTGAGGTCTTGGGCAAGCTACCACCCTTCTGGTCCTCACTTTTCACACTCAGGAAAAAAAAAAGTGCATGAGGAGGAGGGGAGGAGAGAGGGGATGTCTGGGTGTCTCTGAGATCCAAGCCTGTACACGGGACAGCCAATTGAGGAGATCCAAAGTAAGACTGAGGGTGTGTTCAGGCTGAAAAGCTGAGGATCGAGGATCTTCAAAAGAGGGGAGATGAGAGGGGAAAAGAGAAGAACTGGCCTTAGGGTTCTCTATATAGCCGAACCCTGGACAGCGGGGATGTGGGGATTAAAAACAGCATAAGAGAGGAAAGAAAAATGGGCCTAAAGGAAGAAGCAAAGGGAGCCAAGAGACACCGCTAACCAGACTCCACCCTTGGCTAGCCCATCTGCAGTAAGGAGTGCAGTTCAAGCCAACCCCAAAAACATGGTGGAGGAGGGGCTCTATACCCTCAGACCCTCAACCCTGCAGGCCATGCTGGGAAGGGCTGCTCAACTAACCAGGCAATAAAAAAAAGAAATGTGTTCTTCTACATCTATGTAAAACTCAAAAAAAGGCACAACTAGCCTAAGCAGTTATAAAATAGAAAACACCCTTTGTGATGGGGAGCAGTAACCAGAAGGAGACGTGTGACAGTTAATTTCAGGTGTCAGCGTGGCAGGGCCACAGTGCTAAGGTATGTGGTCAAACTTGATTTGGAATATTTCTACAAAAGTAGGGTTTTAAGGTGGGGGATGGGGGGTGGAGAGGGTGGAAAGTGGTGAACTTTGAGTAAAGCAGATTACTCTCCATAATGTGAATGGACGTCGTCCAATGAGTTTAAGGCCTTAAGAACAAAGACTGACCTCCCCAAAGAAGGAATTCTGTCGGCAGGCTGCCTCTGGACCCCAACTCCAAGTCCTCCACGGACCCCTAGCCTGCTGGGCTACCCTCCAGACTGGGGACTTCCCAGGCTTCCACAATCGCATACACCAACTCCTTTACCAGCTCAAGTCAGGTCAGTGTCTGTCCATCTCCTCTCTTTCAACGTCCATCTCTTCCTCTCTCTATATACGTGTATCTTGGATGCTGTGATCAGATTTCTTTTAACTTTTTCCTCCTTGTGTCTCCTTGTAAATAATTTCTTTTTTTTCCAGTGTGGATAATGTCTATTAACCTATCTTCAGGGTCACTGATTCTTTCTTCAGTTCCCTCTGGTCTACTGATATACCTGTTGACCTCTGAAATAGTGTTTTCAAAATGTTCTAGCATTTCCACGTGAATTTCCACTTTTAGTTTCCGTCTCTTCTGAAATCCCTCATTTGTTCTTGCATGTCATCCATAATGATGGTTATTTTAAAGCCCCAATTCCTAGTTCTGTCATTGGCCTGATCTCCTGTAGGTTTTTTTTCCTCTCATGATTCTTTGTGCATTTCAATAATGCATTGAGTTGTACACTGTAATAGAAGCCTAAGGACTGAGGTAAATTGTCTTTATTGTTTAATAATGGGTGCATTCTTCAGTCATGTTGTTAGTACCAGTTAGGAGTGGAGCTAGGTTTGAGTTTTCTTGTGAATGCTGTTAATCTCAGTACACCACAAGCTGCGAGTTTCTTGAGCAATGGGTTTTATCTCATGCTGAGAGTGGAGCCTGAGCTGCAGAGGTTTTGTTCCCTCAGTGTTTCCACGCCTCCCTCAGCTTTGAACTGACCCGTGATGCCTGGCCACAGAGTAGGGTCCTTCTCTGTGCCCTTGCTCCTCCTCAGGGTGGACTGCGACCACCTGCACCTACTACTCTCATGTGATCTCTATGACCACCTTTGATGTAGCATCGCAGCACTGGCTTAAGGTGCCCTGACTGTCTGTATTCCTCTCGCTGCTTTACTAAGGACCTTCTGGGGTCAAAATGCACACATTCCCAGAGAAGATCTGGGAAGATAAAACAGTCAGCATGGTCTTAAACGAAAGAGCAGTAAGGGTGGGTAAACAGTCAATGGGGTGTACACGTGGACAAGAAGTAATGACCAACTCAAACTGGACAACATGGGAAGCCAGACACTTTGCCTGTCCTGCTCTTAAAAAGGCCCTGTGAACATGGACTTCCCCTCCTTTCCAAGGCAACCATGCACGTGTGGCAGTTCTTGGGCAGGAGAAAGTGTCCTCTTCCTCCTCTAGCACAGAGTCTGCTTCATGCTGGTGTTGAACCCGGCTTTGCGCTTAGATTCTTAGGAAGCTGGGGGAAGACACACTTCAGTACAGCCATTCTCTTGCCTGGTTCATAATGTGCCTCACTGAATTTAGCAGAAATATCTTTTTCCTTTTCCTTGAGGCTGGCTGTTAATGTAAATCATATCTTGGCCACCTACTCTTCTCTGCTTGCTGACAGATGTATAGGTGAGCAAAGTCTCACAGTCGTTGTTCTTGAAAGCAGCCCCCAGACCCCAGACCCAGTGACATATGCAGGAAATCAGCTGCTTCTGGGTCAGCACAGAACTGGTCTTTCACAATGAGACAAAAAACTACCAGAAAGGAAAAAAAAAAAAAGCATGCATGTGGCTGCCATTATATTCCACGCTTAACAAATAAGTGTGAGAACTTTGGGAGGCAGAAGACATGAAGACATGGGTTCAATTCTGATAGTTTTATGATCTGTGAACTATTCACTCACCTCCCCTCAATTTTTCTCAAAGAAAAATAGGCAAGTTAAACTAGGTGGTCTTTAAAGTTCTTTTCAATGCTAGAATTCTCTAATTTTAACATCAGATTCATCCCATAGTATTCCAAGGGTAGCTAAGTCCCAGACCATGCATCTCTGCAAACACTGGCCATTTTCCCAATCCTCACTTTTTTTTTTTAATTCTTTTTTATAGTTTATTTATTTTTGAGAGAGAGAGTCGGGGGGCGGCGGGTGCAGAGAGATAGAGACACCGAATCTGAAGCAGGCCCCAGGCTCCAAGCGGCCAGCACAGAGCATGATGCAGGACTCAAACTCACCAACTGTGAGATCATGATCTGAGCCAAAGTTGAAGGTTTAAACAACTGAGCCACCCAGGTGCCCCTCACTGCCTTTCCTTTGTTAAATGTTTTATTTATTTCTGAGAGAGAGAGAGAGCGAGCGAGCGAGCAGGAGAGGCTCAGAGAGAGGAGGCGGCACAGAATCTGAAACAGGCTCCAGGCTCTGAGCTAGCTGTCAGCACAGAGCCCAACAAGGGGCTCGAACCCACGAACCATGAGATCATGACCTGAGCTGAAGTCGGACTCTTAACTGACTGAGCCACCCAGGTGCCCTGCTGCCTTTTTAATTTATTTTGAGAAACAGACACACGCGCACACACACACAGAGAGAGAGAGAGAGAGACAGACAGACAGACAGAGAGCACGTGCTCATGTGAATGGGGGAGGGACAAAGCGAGAGAGGAAGGGAGACAGTCTCCCAAGCAGGCTCTGGGCCATCAGCACTGAATCCACGTGGTGTGTTCAACCTCATGAACTATGAAATCATGACCTGAGCTGAAATCAAAAGTTGGATACTTAACCAGGTGAGCTACTCAGCTGTCCCATCACTGCTTTCTCCTTTGAGACTATACTGTTGTATCTTCCCAGGACTTTTCTGAGAATATATGCATTTTGACACCAGGAGGCCCTTAGTGTAGCAGCAAAAAGCATATAGACAGTTAAGGGCTCTTTAACCCAATAATGTGATCCTAAATAAAAGGTTGTGGATGGGGCACCTGGCTGGCTCAGTCAAAAGAGCAGGAAACTCCTGATCTCCCCGTTGTGAGTTAAAGCTCCACAGCGAGCAAAGAGCTTACTTAAAAAAGAGAAAAAAAAGAGGTGCGCCTACCTGGCTCAGTTGGTTAAGCGTCCAACTTCAGCTCGGGTCATGATCTCACGGTCTGTGGGTTTGAGCCCTGCATGGGGCTCTGTGTTGACAGCTCAGAACCTGGAACCTGCTTCAGATTCTGTGTCTGCCTCTCTCTCTCTCTCTCTCTCTCTCTCTCTCTGCCCCTCCCCCACTCAGATCTCCTTCCCTCCCTCTCTCTCCCAAAAATAAACATTAAAAAAAAAATTTTTTTTAAGGTTGTTGTGGAGATTACATAAGAGTGTAATGTAAAAAAAAATGTTGGAAGCATCTGCAGTGCTAAACAAGTAGTTAATATTGTTCGGCTGTCGGCAGCTAATTACTGGTTAGCAAGGGTAACATTTGATTTGGTAGTACTCACTACTGATTTACTACGTACCTGTTGTGTTACAGGTATCCTAAGAAATGCAGAGGAGCCCCTTTGGTCTCCTAACAGCACCATGAAGTGATCACCACTATCAGCCCCATCCTACTGATGAAATTCCCACATCTTCATGGTTTCATGCAATAAATCAATAGCCTGGCAAAAATGTACAATGTAGTTAAATACTGCCTCTACTGCCTTTCAATGGTTTCGCCGCCACTCCCCACAAAAACTGGGGGCAAAGACAGTCTTACAAGTGCCCTGATTTTCTCAAGAGCCCTCAGGTGCTGACAACTGGGTAGCTCAGGAGACACCAGCCTAACCAGACTGCGTTTTGTAGGGGCAGGAGACTGGAGATGGTCTAGAATGACATGTAAAATTTAGACAGCAAATGGTCTACTCTGCAGAAAATGACATAGAACGGGGATTAAAAATATTAAAACCAAACAATGTTAGAGGAACATAACTCAAAACGAGTGTCAGGACAAGTGTTTCTCTTTAACGTCACTTTCAATCAAGGGGCTTCCAGGCCAATCAACAAAAGTTTTGCAGAGTCTAGATAACAGGTTTAAATAATCTTTAAAAAAATTAAGGGAGCCTGGCTGGCTCAGTCCATAGAGCATGCGACTCTTGGTCTTGGCATAAATTCAGGCCCCACAATGGACATGAAACCTACTTTTTAAAAAAAAAAAAAGATACTTTACATATGCTTGTCCTTAAAAAAAAAAAAAAGGCAAAAAAATAATAATATTAATAATAATAGTAAGCAATACCCCCCCCCCCCCCGCCGGAATCAAACAGGCTTCCAAAATGAGACAAACTGCCTTCTTCCCCTGGCATATTTCTGCAGAGAGTCACGCTGAAAAACACACGCGCACGCACATACACACCCACACAGAGGAACCTCTGGAGTGGCAGGACCACCCACTCATGCAGACTCTTCTTAAATATTGAACAACATCCTGGATTGGAGAGGGGGTGTCATACTGTTGCTTGAAAGAAATGACAGACTATGGTTCCTTCTGCTCCAATGGACAAAATTTGTTTCATATTAGCCATATATGAATTAATTCCTAAAGGATCAGTCTTCCGGAGGGAAAAGTACAAGAAAAGGAAAGAAGTGATGAAATTTGGAGGCAGAGAGGGGGGAAAAAAAAAAGACGGAGGATGAAAAAGAATATCACCAAGGGGCACCTGGGTGGCTCAGTCGGTTAAGTGTCCGACTTTGGCTCAGGTCATGATATCACAGTTTGTGAGTTCGAGCCCTGCGTCGGGCTCTGTGCTGACAGCTCGGAGCCTGGAGCCTGCTTCGGGTTCTGTGTCTCCCTCTTTCTGCCCCTCCCCTGCTCACACTGTGTGTGTGTCTCTCTCTCTCAAAAATAAACATTAAAAATTTTTTTTAAAAAAAAAAGGAATATCACCTTTACCTGATGAGGGAAAAAGAGGTACATAATAAGTGTTTGATAAAGAATGAAATTTAGATGTAGCTGAGATGAGCTTCTTAAACACTAGCCATGTTATTATACCGACTAATTTAATCCTCACAACATTAAAAATTAGGTATTTTGTTCCCATGTTACAGAAATGGAAATGGAGGCCTGGAGCAATTAAGAATAGGGCTGGAACTCCAGAACTTATCTTCTCTCCATACCATGAGCCAAAGAGCTCATGTCCTTCAAACATATCATCCACCTGTTCAACCCTAACACAGGACAGGTTATTTACCCGTTAGTGACCTGTCCCTTTGAGGCAAAGAACTGTGCTGTACTAAAAGGTTCCTGGAAAGACAACAAATCTACCCAAAGAAGAATTCCTTTCAGAGGAACATCCAAGGCTGATATATTTTGAGTGGGACAGGAAGGGAAGAAAAAGGACACAGCCCAGGTGAAGCACCCCGGTAGAAGCAGTAAAAATTTGGGTGGCCATAAGAGAGGCAGAGTGGAGAGGAGGCAGCAGGAAGTACTGAAAGGGAGAAAACACCACAGACAACCAAGGTGGAACATCCAATAAATATGTGGTCACCACCAGAAAAATCAAAGGGAGCCCTGGGCCTGGTGGTGGCCACACAACATGTGTGCTCCTAAAAGGGCAAGCTGGTTGACTGTGGCCTTAGAAAGATGATGTATTTGACCCCACCCATTCCCTGTTTTTGAGAAGCTGACGTAGAGAAAGACCTTTTAGAAACTGCCTATGCAGTAATGGCCAATACTGCTCTGTGAATCAGCAGTGTGAGTTGCTCTTCAATGAGAGAAAAAGGGAAGGACCCAACGCGACCATCATTCCTAGATCTCATAACCCAAAACCATAAGGAAAGTCGAATCCCCAGGGCACAAAAGGAAAATACAGCCAATGGTCAGAAGCACAGCTAAGGCAGGAAGAAGATGAAGTCGGAAGAAATACAACATTTAAAATACATCTCCAAATCTAGTCCACATGGAGAAATCATCAATTCTCCAAACCTGTTTCTTCCTTAAGCACATGAACAACGTGTCTATTACAGCTTGGCCCTTCTTGATCAAAGTACACACAAGACAGGTCAGCAAACCTCTCCCCTCTCAGCACACATCATCTCCGAGAAAAATCACACTCCCCACATCACTAGCTGGCAATGCTCGGGGAACCCTGATCTCAGGACCATGACTACAAGTCCATACATATGCTCACCTTGTAGGTCCTCAAATTAATAGCAGTTGGCCTGGTAGGGTCAAAATCTACCTGGCAGAAGTAAAATCACAGACCAGAAGGAACCAAACTTAATTAAAACCAAAACCGACAGTACTTGCTTCTGTCTTGTGAAAGGAGGTGCAGAGGCAGGGGCGGGAGGGTTGGTTAAGTGTGTTAACAAACCATCTTCACAGCACAGGCTACCAGAGGACCAGAAGTCTTGCCCACAGTTTGTCTGATTTTTTTTTACATTTATTTATTATTGAGAGACAGAGAGAGACAGAGCACGAGTAGGGGAGGGGCAGAGAGAGAAGGAGATAAAGAATCAGAAGCAGAAGCAGGCTCCAGGCTCTGAACAAGCTGTCAGCACAGAGCACAACACAGGGCCCAAACCCATCAACCATGAGATCATGACCTGAGCTGAAGTCGGACACTCAACCGACTGAGCTACCCAGGCACCTCTTGTCCACTGTTTAAAAGGGCCTGATCCTTAGCCATGGCATAGGCAGAAGCATATCTGAACAGCACATAAGGGTAGAGCTGGAGAAATGATTTATGCTGCGGAGTAAGACGGGAGAAGTCTGTTTGAAGAGTGTCTGTAAAGTAGCACAAGAGGAAAGAGGGCACCGGGGCAAAGGTCATTTAAGACCAAAGATACCTTATGCCACTATATTTTAAGCTGTCTTTATTGCTATAATTTAACAAACCCTCCCTACCTCAGACCTTCCGTCCAATCTGCCATGCACGAAAAGAGCTTTTTGTGCATTTCATTCTTATTGTTGTTAGGTGAAAATCAGGGGGAAGGGCCAAATTCCAAGGTGATTCAACACAGAGGAAAAAGAAAGAAAAAAAAAAACAAAAAACACAGAAAGGGAAACATGGGTCCTACAGAAGCAAAAGTGACCATGAGAATGGAAACCTGCAGGACCGCTCCAATCTAGAGGACAGGGGACCAGGAAGTTGAGTGGACATCTGGCTGATACCCATTTATGCCCACAGCTGTGAAAATGCAATGCAGATTTATCACTGAGCACCCACTGTGTGACAGGCATAATCTGTGCTAAATGGTAAGAAGGTACAGATGAGGAAGACCGGGTCCCTGCCCTCACCAGGGAGGGTGGGTGGGTGGGTGTGTGTGTGTGTGTGTGTGTGCAAGAAAGAGATGAGGAGATAAGGATGCAGAGATGAAAGAAAGAATGAGACAGGTATCACAGTGCAAGCCAAACACAGGGAAGGATACTAACAAGCACAGCAATGAGTAAGGTAGATCGTAATGCTGAAAGTGAGCTGAGCACAGGGGGCTATGAGAACAGAGGTAGGACTTCCAATTCCATCTGAGATGAGGAAGGGAAAGAGGAGGTCAGAAAACATAATGCCCAAATTTAGTCCTGAAGGAGAACTCAAGTTTTTGCAGCAAGGGAAAAAGCACCCCAGGCTTGGGGCTTCAGCATGAATAAAAAGGCACTGAAAGTTACAAGCAGTTCCAAGTGGCCAGAGGGTAGACACACTGGGCGGGGTGGTAAGCTGGAGCTAGACCATGAAGGGCACAGCACACCATGCTAAAGAATTAGGTCTGACAAAGAAGAAGGGGGGCACCTGGGTGGCTCAGTAGGTTAAGTGTCCGGCTTCAGCTCAGGTCATGATCTCACAGCTCGTGAATTCGAGCCCCACATTGGGCTCTGTGCTGATAGCTCGGAGCCTGGAGACTGCCTCGGATTCTGTGTCTCCCTCTCTCTCTGCCCTCCCCTGCTCACTCTCCGTCTCTCAAAAAGTAAGTATTTTAAAAAAAGAGAGAGAAAGCGGAAGGGGTACTAGGGAAATGTTGGTCACAGGGTACAAACTTGCAGTAGATGATGAATACGTCCTAGAGACCTAATACACAGTACAGTGATTACAGTTAACAAAACTGTATTAGCAAAGCTGCTAAGAGATGAGATCTTAAATGTTCCCACCACAAAAAAGAAATAATTATGTGACACCATAGAGATGCTAACTACAGCTATGGTGGTAATCATATTGCAATACATAAATGTATCAAATCAGCACACTTATACGTCAATTATACCTCAAGAAAAAAAATTTTAATCTGAACTAAAAAAAAAAAAAAAAAGAAAAAAAAAGATGGTCCTGGCACACCAGCCTGGAATGCCTCAGGATGTTTAGGGTTCCACAAAGAGCCACCTGACATCTTAGCTTCCAAAAAATGCCAGAAGATTTTTTTTAACTTCTTAATTAAAAAAATTTTTAATGCCATTAAAATGCTTTTTTATATTTAAATATCTAAAATACATGCAAAATAATCAGAACTTAACTATGCAATTTAAGTATGTGGTTCTGGGATCAAATTGCCCATAATGTTCATATGCAAAATAGATATATAAATAAGCGCAAAAATTCTAATTTGGAACATTCACAGAAATGGAATCAAGAGCTACAAACCTCAAGAGATATACTAACTTCCTTGAGACAAAGAATATGTGGAAATCTGAAGTCTAAAAGCTACTGAGCTCAGCCTTCCAAATCCATGGAACTCCACAGGGAACTTCTCTTCCAGACAATTAAACTCTCATTACCCTGGTCCAAAGACTGGCTCAGAAAAGCCTTTGACAGTATTTCTCACACACCAATCCATAGCTCTGGATCCAATTCCTAAACCCAACACTGATGTGCATTATTATCTATGCAATACATACAGAAGTGATGGCTGCTTTTCCAGTGATGCTTGAAGCTCACCAAGTTCAGTTCACCTATTTCATTTCACATATACATCACTGAATCCCAGAGGGCTCTCTTTATTTGCAAAATTGCACCATCAATAATTTGCCTCTAATGTATAAACCGTGCTTCTAACAAAAGGTACCAAGATTATGGAAACAATCTTGAACTTGGAAGTCAGGAAATCTAGACCTTCTGTCAACATTGTAGGTAACGGGGCCATGTAACCTTGAACCTCGAAATGGAAGCACACTCTCGTCGTGTATCACAAGGGGCTGTCATGAGCACCTGGACAATGTGTGAGAATGTGTTCTGAAACAGATAAATAAGTAAACACATCAAAGAGACTTTTCTAAAACAAAAAACTTTTTTTGAAATTATTATTGGTTAGGGGCGTCTGGCTGGCTCAGACGGTGGAACACACAACTCTTGATCTCATGGTTATAAGTTTGAGCCCCACGGTGGGTGTAGATTACTTAAGAATAAAGACAAAGAATTAATTAATTAATTCTTGGTCAGATGAGCATGACCATGGTTGACATTTAACATTACTGGAATCCGCAAAGAGCATTAAATAATACACCAAAGATTAAGATTAGAAAACAAAACCTACTAGGACAACACTCCAGTGCATATTAAATTTGAGGTATTGTGGGACAAAAATAAGAAAACACGCATCATTGAGCATCCTTTGGACCCTGGTTGCTTTGGGTAAGATTCTGCAGGCTGTGTGTGGCATTCAAAGAGAAGCATGCACTTACAGCAGGAGATAAAAAGATACCAAGCTCTTCCTCTTCACTTCTCCCCACCCACTTCCTTTTCTTCCAAAGGAGATGGCGCTCATTTACCCACTGGCTAGCCACATCCTGCCTCGGAAGCTACTTCCTAGGAGCTGCTCGGGCTATTCTGAGAGGAGCTTTAACTCCTTCAGGCCCCCAAACCACTAGTAGATTTATGACATGCCCACTCACCACAGTCATTTACAGTAGAGTAACTAGAACCCATTTGATCATATAATACTACCATTGCCTTTGTGCCATGCACTGAATTAAATTAGCATTTGACCTACAATAGGGCCCGGTAAGAGCCACATCTCTTGGCCCCACTTGGGGGCTCCCAACGAATCCAGCTTTGTTTAACCAATCAAAAAGAACAAAAGGAAGAAATGATTCAAGAAGAGCTATCAAGAAACTGAATGCACATAATAATGTATTCGATATCAGTGAAAACCCAATGAAGCAAATCTCCTGTCCCACATGGGCTCTGTAAGCTAACACCAACATTCATTCATTCCACACTTACAGACCATTGACTACATGCCAGGCCTGGGCTAGAGATAGAGCATCAAGACTGAACTATCTCCATGAAGTTCATGGAGAGCCCCACCAGAACTTTTCCTAAGGAAGACCAGGCAAAGTTTTGTGGACAAGATAATATCAGACTTCAGCCTTAAAGGAGAGGGTAGACTCCCCAGTGTTGGCAATAAACTTGACAGAGAAACCCCAAAGGAAATGTACCCAGGTAACATTTTACAGAGTTAGGATAACACCCAACACCTGACATTTAATCCTCACAACAATCCTACAAGTTAGGCAGTATTATCACCCCCATACTTAGCTTACTAATGAGGAAGCCAGGAATAACAGACATTAAGAATTCCAATTGACCTAAGTGTTCAGAGATGGAGGACTCCAACCTCAGCTGTCTGCCTCCAGGGATCAATCCTATAACACAGAGCAAGAGTGCCAACGAAGTGCCAGAAAGAGTTTGTAACTGTGGGGAGGCTGGTCACAGAAGAGAACAGGGCATAACTAGCTCCCTCTTATCCCCTTGTCCTTTATAGTCAAGAAAGAAGAGGAAGATGTACATTTTTTTAAACCAAGAAATCAATAAACACTAATGACCTACTACATGTAAGATCCTGTATAGAGAAAAATTATCTTCTGCTGTGCTACACTTGGCATCCTGCTGCATACATCACCCCAGTACAGGTTGAATGGGCCCCACTGCCTGGCCAGCCATGTGTCCCTCCTGTAAGTTCCCACTTAGACAAGAGTATGCCCACCCCAGACAGGAGAGGACCAGAGAACAGTCGATGGCACACCAGCTGCTGAGGTCCCAAGACTCCCCAAGTCCATTAGCAGGAGAACATAGAACACTGAAGCTTCCATGACAAATGAGAAGTATTTTTTTCAAGCTCCAAGCTTGGACCTTTAATATATTTTAATAATCTTTCAGCAGTTTTTGGATTCTGTGTCTTGTCTGCCACTTCTGAAACATCAAAATATGGTGATTTTTGGAGCCAAAGAGCCAACAGGTATACCGTTAAGAGAATTTAACAGTTTTTCCCCCCTCTCTCTCTTTACATACTCTTATCACCTCTCCTTTTTCTTCCTAAAAGTTAAATCCTATCAGTCAAACCCACACAAGGTTACCCCTAGGCTGCAGTTGACTATACAGACATCTGTCAAGACTTTAATGGCCCTTGCCAAAGATATGGCAAGGGAGGCTCTGAGGGTTGACAGGAAATGAATCCACTCTATGCTGGGAGCATTTAACAGTGAACTGGTCACCTTTATTCAATTTAAACTGAATATATAGACTCTCCCCTGACTATAAAACAGAATCAAAGGGTGGGCATTGGGGCAGGGAAGAAAACAAGAGCCCTGCCCCATAGAAAAGTCGGGGGTCCAGATCTCAATTCAGGCTGTCACTCACTAGCCATAAGCCACCTGGCCTCTCTGGACCTCAATCCCTTCATCATACATCCAGGAGGGTGAACTATAAAGTTCTTTTCCATCTCTAACATTTAAGGACAGACAAGTGGCTATCCTCAGGGGACAAAGAATGAAAGGTGCTGGGGGTGAAAAGGACGATTAATATAATGTAATGCTATCCTGAGTCCAGAAAAAGCCTGGCTTAGTGCTGCATTCACCTTATCAGCTTAGATTTATTAGGGGGGTGGAAGGGCCTGGTGGGCTGGAATCACAGCCACCTACAATAAAACTAAACTGTTCCCAAACGAGTTCTGAAGTGTGATTTATCCAGAGAGTGTTAAACAACTCACCGGCAGTATGAAACTGTGTTACTGAAATTGTATTACTGCACAAACTTAACTTTTCCCCCAAATGTGATTAGCAGAAAGGATGCAGAGCTGAGAATCCTGTGTCTATGACCATCTGTCCTATCCCAGTCCCTGGAGAGGCGTGGGGGGAGAGTGTGAAAAGCCACAGGTGCCATGTATATTCAGCCACCAATGTCATATATCCATCAAGGAGCCCAACATTTGCTGGGGATAAGTGTTCAGCTCACATGTAAGGGAGGCTCACTGATCCATCCGGCCCCAAACATTCCCTGAGCCTTTTTCTATGCCAGGCATGGGGGTTGAAGGAACACCATAGAACAAGGAAGACGTTGGAGCGCCTGGGTGCCTCAGTCGGTTAAGCCTCCGACTCTTGATTTCGGCTCAGGTCATCATCTCAGTTTGAGCCCCGCCATTAAGCTGTGTGCTGACAGTGTGGAGGCTCTGTCTCCCTCCCTACCTCAAAAATAAATAAATAAACATTAAAAAAAAAAAAAGAAAGAATAGGAAAAATGTCACCATCAGCATATGCTTCCCAAATGATTCCCCCCTGGGCAAGGAAGGGGATGTTGGCTAAAAAGGCAGTATAGAGGACTAAAAGCACTCTTAAATGGTGGCGTGACACAAACAACACCCTTAACCAGGATCAGTTTCCTATCTGTTTAGTAAAGATAACACACAACCCACATGCCTCATGTAGTTGAATGTGGAAACACATAGATGTAAAAACAATGAGGAGTAGGGGCACCTGGCTGACTCAGTTGGCAGAGTATGAGGTTCTTGATCCTGGGGTCATGAGTTAAGGCCCACATTGGACACAAATTACTTAAAAACAAAACAGGGGCACCGGGGTGGCTCAGTCGGTTAGGCGTCCGACTTCGGCTCAGGTCATGATCTCATGGTTCGTGGGTTCGAACCCCGCATCGAGCTCTGTGCTGACAGCTAGTTCAGAGCCTGGAGCTGCTTCCGATTCTGTGTCTCCCTCTCTCTCTCTGACCCTTCCCTTCTCACACTCTCTCTCTCTCAGAAATAAATTAAAAACACACACACACACACAAACACAAAAAAACAACCAAGAGTATACAAAGCCTCACAGAACAAATGCTGTGATTATCACCAACACTGTGACCCTCTTATGCCAAAATATTAAACTGAAAATAATCAAAATAAGTCAAAGTCAGACTTTGGAGGGATTAGCAGAGCCTTGACCTTGTGAGAGATGTGTCTTTTGCCCTCTGCCTTTACTGCCATGTCAGGACTTAGTCATTCATCAAAATGTCACCCAACCAGATGCTAGAGAATATGCTAATGCACTGGAGATAAAGATGAAAACACCCAGGCCCAGGTTTCCCAAATTTCAGTCCAACTGGACAGGCTTTACACAAACAACTGAAGCATGATGAGATAGACACAGAGCAGCCTGGAAGGTGGAAAAATGACCACTGCCTGGAGAGGAGGTGGAGGCCAAGCCTGTGACAGATTTACACAAAAGGAGACCTACAAGTTGAGCTTTGACACAAGACTGAGATTCCAACATGGATTGAAAGGTGGAGAAGGGAATCCCCAGAAGGCAGTCTGAGCAAACGCCAGACGGGGAAGACGTCTGGATGAACCACACAAAAAGTGGAACTCAAGCCCACCCAGAGCAGATCCCCACCCCCAACCCCAAAACATCTGGCTTAAAGAACAAAGTGTTACCTTCCCTTTATGTCAGGGCCTACCCCTCCCTATGCTCGCTTGTTCACGCGCGCGCTCTCTCTCTCTCTCACACACACACACACACACACACACACACAGCCCAGAAAATCCTTTTTTTTTTTTTAGTGTTTATTTACTTTTGAGAGAAAGAGAGACAGAGCCATGAGTGGGGGAGGGGCTGAGAGAGAGGGAGACACAGAATTGGAAGCAGGCTCCAACTCAGACCATGAGATCATGACCTGAGCTGAAGCCGGACACTTAACTGACTGAGCCACCAAGGCACCCACCAGGAAATCGTCTTTAAGCTCTTGGGAGAAGAGAGCCAACTTCCTGGGTGGTCGCCATCATATAGATGGTGGTCCTTAGAGAAGGTGGGAGGAGTCCATACTAGGATGTGCTGTGTGGCAGTTGTTTCCTAGGCACGTTTTGCAGCTTCCCGTATCACTGAAAATACTTCCTTTGCTTCCTGCACATGCCCCCAAACTGCAAGTATGCCAGCACTGTTTCTATTCTATCTGTCTAGATAAAGAACAGCTGAAGAGGGGCGCCTGGGTGGCTTAGTCGGTTAAGCGTCCGACTTTCGCTTAGGTCATGATCTCGCGGTTCGTGGGTTCGAGCCCCGCGTTGGGCTCTGTGCTGACTGCCAGCTCAGAGCCTGGAGCCTGTTTCAGTCTGTGACTCCCTCTCTCTCTGACCCTCCCCTGCTCACGCTGTCTCTCTCTCTCTCCTAGAAATAAATAAAACATTTAAAAAAAAAAAAAGAACAGCTGAAGAATCCTATCATGGCAAGTGTTTTGGGAGGTGAAAACTTTCTCACCTGATAGAGAATAAGGCACCCTGGCAGGGAATCTAGCCTTAGACCTCAGCATGAGTCTTATTAATCATAAAAAGCAGTTTACACACAGAGTGTCTATGAATCCTTTATATTGGGTAGGTGTTATCATTATGCCTGTTTTACAGATGTGCAAACAGACTCAAGGATGTGAAAGAATTTGCACAAGATCACTCAAAGGAGTAAGAGGCTAGGTCAGGATTCAAATCCACATCTGTCTGCTCCAAAACCTTTCCCCGTATGACACGGTCTACAGGCCATGTTAATTCAAAAGTCACATTCGGGACACACGTACGGCTCAGTCAGTTAAGCGTCTGACTTTGGCCCAGGTCATGAACCCCTGGTTCGTGAGTTCAAGCCCTGCATCGGGATCTGTCCTGACAGCTCGGAGCCTGAAGCCTGCTTTGGATTCTGTGTCTCCCTCTGTCCCTGCCCCTCCCCCACTCGCACTCAGTCTCTCTCTCTCAGCCTCTCTCTCTCTCTCTCTCTCTCTGAAAAATAAACCGTTTTTTAAAAAAAGGGGATTTTTTTAAGTCACATTCACAGCAAAGCCTACTGTGTGACAACCCTATAACCATTCTTTGGAGTCCTGGATTCTTTATCTGCCAAAAGGGAGGACTGCAACAGATTCTTTTCAAAAATAAAATGTAATCTACCTAATACCTACTGTGAGCTTGCACGTGTGCTCAGTGGTAACCTGTACGATTATGTGGAGCTTATTATATAAACCCTGAAAGGTAGGAAGGCAATACCATCACCCCACTTTGCAGAGAAGCAAACACAGGGTGGTCACGTGGGGACTTAACAGCTGTACCGGGGAAGGAGCTGAGATCTCACTTTCCCTCTACACAAGGCAGTTATTCAAACGCAGTGCAGCCTGAGGATTCTGAAGCCTACAGACTTTCAGACCCCTCTGGAAAAAGGGTTAATTTCTGGATTCAAATCAAACACTTGTACAGGTAGAAACAATTATTTAAAACCTGACTGGGAAGTTGGGCTCTTTCTGTACGGTTAGCATCCAAAACTCCCAGAGCGGAACAGAATGTCCTCCTCAGACCACCCTGAATCTGGGCCTGTCGACTCCAAAACCCTCAGGTAAACCCATTCCCAACCTTTTGGAAATTCGAGCCTACTCTATAAAACAATATAAGGAGTTGACTGGGTGCTCTGCCCACATCCTCCCCCCAACACCACCAGCACACGACCTCAGGCAGTTAGAGAAAGACCAGAGGTCAAGGCTCCCCAGGACCCCTTCCAGCTGTCTCCACCATCTTTAATGTCCTCTCCACCTCTGCCTTTGCACTCAGAAAAGACAGGCACTTTTCTGGGTACCTTGCCATCATTTCAGCTTCTGTTTTTAATCTCATGCATGTGACTTTACCATTTCTTTTGGGGGAAAAAACCCAAACTCTAATTTGTTTCTAAAAGATAACTTTTAAACCAATGACTGTGTCATACTGAAATCAAATATCACATTTAGGCTTCCTAAAAATATTACCCCGGTACAATGCCTCCTTTTTGCTCCCACGTGCACACCCCCCAAACACACACACATACACTTTAGGCTGTCATTTAGACACTGGAGTGCAGAATTTAAATGTCTTTAATAGCATCTACTAAAAGGACATTTGCACATGATTCTTCACTTTACTTCAAAGCAACGGTCCAAACTGGAGCTTTTGCTGAATTGTAGGACTAAATAGGTAAATATATGATGGCAAATGCCGGTAATAAAATTCAGACAAGAATTTAAAATGTATTAGACTGTCCCATAACGTTGGCATCTGTGTCAATTTTTAGCAGAAGTCCATTTCATCCATTCCTCAGCTCAGTGCCTGCTATGTATTAGGTAAGTTATATGTATCAGTTAAATGAACGTTAATATATCTGAATCTTAACACACAAGTTCGAAATCTATTGTAATTTCAGTCATAATCTAAACTATCTGACCCTAACACAAAAGCCATTCGAATCAACAGCAGATAACAAGCAGCTGCTTCTATTCAAAGTATACATACCTCTGTCATTTGAACTGTTTTGAAGTTGGCCTTGACTGGAAGACAAATGGCTAGCAGCTGCAAGTTCAATTTAAAAAGCAGTAGGAAGGCAGAGAACCAACCAGGGGGGATCAAAGTGCTGTTTCATACATCAAGCATGGAATTCTTTCCAACAAAGGTCTCTCGTTTTCCTAGGAGCAACCAATCCCAGCATGCCCTTCGAACTTAGGAAAACACAGAGCTGCACTCTGGGAGAAAGAACCTAGTTTCAAGACCAGGCAAGGCTGGGAGAGTAGGGCAGACACTCTTCTTGCACATCTCCAGTCTATTAATTGTGTTTGGGGTATTTTTAATGTTTATTTATTTTTGAGAAAGAGAACGTGAGGAGAGGAGAAGGAATGGGGACAAAGGATATGAAGCCAGCTCCACGCAGCGGGCCAGATTCAGGGCTCAAACTCACGAACCCCGAGATCACGACCTGAGCAGAAGTCGGACGCTCAACCCACTGAGCCACCCAGGTGCCACTGTTAATGGTTTTTAAAGGAGAGTGTGGACCAGTGGAAAGCTCCCAGGCAACTAGATTAACCAGACCTAGGACACTGAACAGGTTACTTCTTCCTTTGCCCTTCATTTTCTCCTTCACAAAATAAGGGGCAAAAATAAATTATTAAAATGGTAAAACTGGGGGCGCCTGGGTGGCTCAGTCGGTAGAGCATGCAACTCGATCTCAGGGTTTCGAGTTCAAGCACCATACTGGGCACAGAGCTTATTTAAAAAAAAATTTTTTTTTCAAAGACCTCTAGTCTTTTACATAATCTTTGGACCCCTGTGTGGAAAAAACATGGATGTCAGTAGGCCAGACCTGGGTTCTAAACTTAGTCCCACCACTTTCTAGCTGTGCAACCTTCTGCAAATTAATTTCCTTGGACTTCATTCTCCTTATTTATACAGCAGAATATTAGCACCTTGCAAATTCTTGCAGAATTTTAGTGCGAATTCAAGATAATGCACGTAAATAGAACAGACAGGCTCTCAATAAATGGCAGTTATTTTTCCAGTTACCATGTCCTTCAGGGATACAATTTCAGGTCTTCTGACTTCATCTGTCCCGTCCTGATCAAGGGTGGGTACTTAATTATTACCCAACTGATTAACAGCTGTGCTCCTACAGATGCAGCCCCTGGCTTTCAAGAATGCAGCCTGCTCCGGAATTGATTCGGGTCCTCAGCTGTGGGAGAGCTAGGAAGCCAAGTCCTCTGCGCCTCCGGAACTGCTGACTTCCTCTTACCCTGTGTCCCCTCCACCTCACACCAACATTCAGGAATTCACACAACTCTTCCCCACGACTGCATACCAAGCTGACACTCTGTTCACTGCAACCAGAACACCTGTTGGTGGTTTCTGGTACTTCCCTCCTGAACTCTCCCCTTGACTTCCCCTAATATTTCATGGCTTCTTTATTTGGAAACGCTTGAGGATAACCTTTCATTTTGTAATTGCTCAGTGATTCAGAATACGCAGAAATAGAAATGCAACAAGCTACACTTATGGCTAACCAAGCATTAGTTTAGTTACCAAAATAAAACAAGGCAAAAGAGACTAGGTTTTAGAAGGAGTGTTCCAATAAAATAAAAATTGTTGCAGTCCCCATCTAAAAATGTTTTAAGATTTTAAGTAATCTCTACACCCAACGTGGGACTCGAGCCTACAACCTGGAGATCAAGAGTCACCTGCTTTACCAACTGAACCAGCCAGGCACCCCAGTCTCTACCCAAATTAATACAATGTGTTAAAATCCTGGTCCAAGTGTTCCACTGCTCCACCTTCTGGTAAATGGAACCTTTCCACAGCTCCAAAGACCAAGTCTTACAGTGGTCATAAATAAATAGCTAAGAAAAGTAGGATAACTTTTCTTCTTTTTTTTATTTATTTTGAAAGAGAGCGAGGGAGCACAAGCAGGAGATGGGAAGAGGGTGAGGGCAAGAGAGTACCCCAAGCAGGCTCCACTCTCAGCATAGAGCCTGACAGGGGGCTCGAACACTCACGTCACAAGATGATGACCTGAGCCAAAATCAAGAATCAGAGGCTTAATTGACTGAGCCACCCAGGCACCCCTAAATTTTCTATTAATAATAATTATTGGAATGTTAAGCTGCTGTCTTCTTCCTGTTGGGGGCTGCAGTGAAGAAGCTGAAATACAGGCTGACATTCCAGTAGGATTTCAATCTGGATTTGAGTAAGCCATTAGACAAAAGGTTTACAGTCAGCTTGGAATTCTTGCTAACTTCTGAGGCCTCCCCAGACAGGCCATTCTTCAAGGACTGTTTACTGAAGGATAGTCTGAAATCAAATCAGGCAAATAACTTTAATCTCAAATGTGGTGAAGGTCTAGTTTTTTAAAACTAACCTGGAAATGAAAGTTAAAACTCAATAAAGGAATAAAATTAGCCTGGATCCAGACAAACCTCTAAGTACAATATGACCAGCGAGTCCAGTCTTCTCACAACTTCCCATATTTCTACACTTAACCTGAATCTGGAACCCACGTAGATCACTCACTCAACTTACTGTTCAACTTTGTCTGAGAAGTAAATGCACTTAAGAGCATTTGAGACTCTGAACCTTTCGTGGTAACAGTTAAACTCAAAATAGGTCAATTCCAGAAAGGCATCCATTTCAAGGGGACTTTTGTCTGTGGTTATTTTGAAAACCACTGCTTTTAAAACTGACATTATGAAGCTTAAAAATAGGCCCTCCTACCAAGGATCCTGGACTAAAATACCCTTTCCTCCCCTCATTTCCTTATTCCCTCTTCAAACACCTAAGAGAATGGTGAATTAGAGGGGTGCCTGTTCAAGAACTTTAGATTATTGGAAAAAATTCAGATTAGTTTAAAAACAAAATTTTATGATACCAGAAAACGTTACCAAAATTTGGTGTTGGATAAACCTAGAAAATTTTCCAACCAAGTATCCCAAGTGAACACATGTAATATATACACCATAAGAAAATCTCAGTCTGAAAACCACCTCCTCCACTCCAGCTGCGTGAACTCTCAGCAAGTTCCTTCTCCTCTCTGGGTCTGGTTTCATCTCACAGACACAGGGAGGAGGCTAGAGGATCTGGAAGGTCCCATCCACCCCGAACAAGCTCAGCTTCTATAAAACTAGGCAGCTGCTTCTTATTTTCATGGCTCTTTGGAAACAGCAGAAATGTTCCTAGCCCAGAAGGTCCTTAGGCCGTTATACTTAATAGTATTCCCCTGGAACACAAGAACTGCTTTTGAGAGTGATGCAAGATATAAAATATAAAGGTGTCCAGGTGTCCACTGGGTGGCTCAGTCAGTTAAGCGTCCAACTTCGGCTCAGGTCATGATTTCAGGGTTCGTGGGTTCGAGCCCCGTGTCTGGCTCTGTGCTGACAGCTAGCTCAGAGCCTGGAGCCTGCTTCGGATTCTACCTCCCTCTCTTTCTCTGACCCTCCCCGGCTCACGCTGTCTCTCCCTCTCTCTCTCAGAAATAAATAAAACATTAAAAAAATTTTTTTAATTATATAGAGGCGTCCAGAGGAAAAAATAAGTTATGTTTTGAAGATGAAACTAGTAAATCTAGAAATGCATTTATATTCAATCAAAAAGTTACTAGACATACGGGCCGCCTGGGTGGCTCAGTTGGTTAAGCAGCTAACTTCAGCTCAGGTCATGATCCTGGGGTTTGTGAGTTCGAGCCCCACTTTGGGCTCTGTGCTGACAGCTCAGAGCCTGGATCCTGCCTCGGATTCTGTGTCTACCTCTCTCTCTGCCCCTCCTCTGCTTGCTCTCCCTCAAAAAACGAATAAACGTTAAAAAATGTTTTTAACGTATTATAGTGAACAAAGCTGGATATAAACAATTCATACAAATCAAACCACAGCGAAGATGGCAAATTTAAATTTAATAATGTCCAATCACAATGGCAACAAAATGTTAACTCTCTGAAACATTTACTCAGGACACAACAGAATTCTTAAGAAGAAACTAACACCACAGAAGAGGAAACATTAATAAATGGAGAGGTACACCATGAAAGTTTTTAAAGTTTTCATTAGGGGCACCTGGCTAGCTCAGTCGGTAGAGCATGTGACTGTTGATCCAAGGTTTTGAGTTCCAGCCACACACTGGGCATGAAAAAAAATTTTTTTTAATTTTCCATTAACCCTACCAAATTAGAAAAAAAAAGACTATCAAAACTACGTAAGAGTTCCAAGGAAATTTTAGAAGTAAATCAAAATACTGTAAAGACCCAATAAAAGTAAACCGGAAACTACAACAGATAGGTAGATAAATTTAATAAACTCTACTAAGATACTGGAACTCACTCTGGAAAACAATTAGGTCCATTCCTCACACCAAACACATTAATAAATCCCAGATGGGTCAGAATTAACCATATAAAAAAGAAAAGGGTATTAAGAAAAAGAAGTCACATACTCTTGCTAAGTTGTGAGGAGTCATGTCTAAATACAAAAAAAAAGTAGGCTATCCTATACAAAAGACATGTTTTTTAAGACCAAAAAAACCAAAAACGTTTTCTTAACACAACATAAAAGGAAAACAGTGCAGTGGGACAACGTGGTAGCCATGTAACTGATAAAACTTTAAAATACAAAGCACACTGACCTCAACAAACCACAAGACAAGTAACTGTGTATAGATCAACGAAAAGACATGAATAAACTAAATACAAAGCAACATAAACACTGTGTAGACGCATCTATCAAAAAATCATCAGTGTAGACGCATCTATCAAAAAATCATCAGAGAAGAAAAGTTTGCATGCCACCTTTCAAAATGTCCAGCTGGTACTATAAAAGCAGCCCACCTACCTTTCCAGCTTCATCGCCCACGACCCGCGCCTATGCACCCAGCACACTCCACTCCTTGCCGGCGCCTCCAGGCATCCCAGGCTTTCCCACTTATGTGGAGCGGCTCTTCCTGCCATGCCCTCCCCCCCTCCATTCCCATGGAAATCCTAGCCATCCTTCAAGACCCAGCTCAAATGTCATCTCTTCCGTGAAGGCTCTCCTAATCTCCCCCACTGGATGTGACATCTTCCTCTTCTCAGTGAGCTCTGACAGTACTTTCTTTGTACATCAGGGCACTTTTCTTAGTTTGCAGCCGTTTGTTTCCTTCCTCTTGTGCCCCTGCAACCTCTCCCTCTCCTCCTACAAGATTTTCGAATCCCTGGAGGCAAAGGCAATCTTACTCAACTACCTACAGCTTCCAGCATAGCGAATTACATGAACCATTCAATAAATAATAGCCTAAATAGAATTGATGAAATACAGGAAATAATCCCACTTCAAAAATACAGCCTGGCTAGCATCTAAAATAAAGCAGACTGACCTTCAAAGGAGCCTTTTACCGCCTATTAAACTATCAAAAATCACTAAAATTAACAACAATAACCCCCCCCCCCAAAAAAACCTTCGGTTTGGGGAAACAGTTGAAATATAATTGGTTCCATCTTTTTTTGGAATCTATTCTCTAAATATATAACAACAGCGGTAACATGGTTCATCGCCTGTGATTTGGTGTGAATTAATCTAAAAGCAGAACAAACTGTTCAAAGCACTTACAAGACCATCAGTGCACAAAAAAATCTGGAAACCACCTAAATAATCAACAACGTATCATCTGTAAAGCTAGACCCTATCAAATTCTACTCTTCAGCCAAAAATAAATGACCAGCAAGAGGATTCTGTCCACGTGTAAAACTGAGGGGGGTGAGGAGGACGCATCCACTGATCACAACCGTGTAAATAACCGAATAACCTGAGTTAACACTGGAAAATTTAATGCCTGTAGTTTCCTTCTTTAAAGGGTGTTGTTACATTCAAATGTTTAAAAAAAAGTTCTGCTTAAGCAGGCAAATAATTCAAAGAAGGGGGTGGGGGGAAAGAGGTCACACTACCCTTGTCCACTTTTTCTTAACCCCTGCATAACCTCTTCTTAACCTGACTCCTGTGCTGACATCAAAGCAGGACACCCCCGGGAGCTACACTGAGAAATCTGAGGCAGAATCAACTTTTCCAGTCTGCCCTGTACCGGGATCCAGAGAACACCTGCTATTTTAAAACAAAACACCATTCATCCTGGGAGGAGTTAACTTAGCAAACAGGTACAGGAGCCTCCGAACGGCTCTCATGGGATTTCAGGCAACAGAACCAGGACACAGGACATGAACTAAAAACACAAGAGGCAGTAAGACAGTAATATGATTCTTCAAAATTGGCAGCTTCTGGAAGAAAACAACATAGACAAAATTGGGACCTTAAGCTTTCTCCTCAGGCTCAACCTAACTTTCTGCCCAGCCTGTGGGTTCTCTGCGTTTGTTTTCTCAACATGTCATAAACATTCACCACTGTTTGACCTGTGCTTCCTGGGGAGGCGGCGGAAATATCACCAATTCATACATACAAATGAAAGTTAGCAAGGTTTTCTGTTGTTGGTTTCTTTGTTTAAACATTATTTTGGTTTTGTCCAATCTACCAATGATTTACTGTATCAACAGTGTTATAGACCCAAGGGTCCAAAAAGGTATGGTCCCTAATCAAACTGAGGGAAAAAAGACATAGAAGGAACACTTAGTGAATAAGGAAACATGATTTTAAAATGATATTGCATTTAATGTGATGTTTATTATACAATATAGACCAGAAGTACTAAAGGCAAAAGAGAAAATGTGAGTTAACATTAAAAGGGGCATTAAGACTCAGGATGAATTTTGTCCTTTGGGTACTTTTAAATTACTTATTATGAATTTTTCCAAACATACAGAAAAATGGAAACAACAGTGAAATTCATAAACTAACCAACTAAAGAACTGTGAACATTTTGCCTCATTTGCTTCATCTACTATGTGTGTGTGTATTTTTTTCCTGAACCATTTCTTTCTCTTTTTTTTTTAATGTTTATTTTTGAGAGAGAGGAAGAGCACAAGTGAGGGAGGGGCAGGTAGTGAGAGAGTGAGTGACATACAGAATCTGAAGCAGGCTCCTGTCAACCTGGAGACCAACCTAAGGCTCAAACCCATGAATCTTGAGATCATGACCTGAAGTGAAGTCCGACGTTAATGGAATGACCCAATCACGCGTCCCTTTCCTGAACCATTTCAAGGAAGTTTCATGCATCACCTATGAATAATAACTTTCTCCTACATAATCCTAATACATTACATCTAAAAAATTGATAATTCTCTATTCAAATTTCCCAGATTGTCCCAAGAATGCATTTTATAGCTATTTCATTTTTGAATCAGTATCCACCCAAAGTTCATGGATTACAGTTGGGTGGCATGTCTCCTTAGTCCATCATTCTAGAAGCATGCCACTCCCCTCCTCCCTGACTTTTGACTGTGACACTGACTTTCTAAGGAAACTGGGTCAGTTGTCACAGAGAATGTTCCACATCCTGAGTTTGTCTGATTGTTTCCTCCTGGTGTCATTTACCTTGTTCCTCTGTCCCTGCATTTGTTGTAAAGAGGAAGTTGGGTCTCCAGACTTGATTAGATACAGGTTTGGCTCCGATTTTAAAATATTTTTTTAACATTTATTTATTTTTGAGAGAGATAGAGTGCAAATGGGGAGGGGCAGCGAGAAAGGGAGACACAGAATCTGAAACAGGCTCCAGGATCCAAGCAAGCATTCAGCACAGAGCCCGACACAGGTCTTGAACCCACAAACCGTGAGATCATGACCTGAGCCAAAGTCAGACACTCAATCGACAGAGCCACCCAGGTGCCCCGTGGTTTGGCTTAGATTTTAAGACAAGCAGTATATAATATGTCCAAATCAAAATGATTTACCAACATTTGTAATCTGGTATTTAAGGCCAAAAGAGAACAGCTTTCTGAGGAGGAAAAAAATCAAAATGGCATCATTAACAACACTTCCCCTTTGAACAGCATTCCAGTAATCATAAAGTGCTTTCATATACTTTACTTCAGATGATGCTCACCTGCTCACCTTCCCTCACAGGTTTGTTATATTATCATCCTCACTTTACTAGTAAGGAAAACGGAGGCTCAGGGAGGTTAAATGACATGGCTGAGATCAACAATTAAGAAGTGGTATAAGTAAGGCTTGAAGCCAAGTCCTAAAACAGCATGGAGTTACTCAGAAAACACTACACAGGAGAGGTCTTGAAAGATGGGCAGCATTCATTCATTCCAGACAGCCTGCTATATGCCAAGGAAATAGAGGTATACAAGAAAGTCAGGGTGCCTGCCCTCACAGAAACTAAAGTGTGGGGACACATACAAAAAAATAAAATCATGTAGGAAAGCAGAGGAAGGCATTCCAGACAAAGGAAACCATGTGAGGAAGACCAGACAGAGGTAGGAAGCAGTACACTGGAACAAAGGGAGGCCAGTAAAGGGGTCAGTCAGTGTGGAACCAACAGATGAACTGGAAAAAAGAGAAAAATCAAGCTATCTGGGTAAGGCAAGGCCAACAGCTACTCTACTAAAGTATCCTCTCCCTTTCTTGCAAAGATGAAGAAGTGAAAGTAGAATATTCTAAATGTTTATGACCAAACAAGGGCCCCACACAGCTCCTGGCCATGGATGAAGTCACGTTTATGACTCTCCGCCCTTTCTGTAAGTGCTGCAACAACAGCAGAGGGCGTTCTTCCCAAGAACATGGGCTTCGGCTGGCCTTACCACTCACCTGAAGCTCTTCTCAAATGACAGCACCAGTATTAGTTATTGCGACATAAAAGCAGTAGACACATCCAAGTTCACGACTACAAAATGAGTCCCAGAAAAGGCCATAAGAGACCCCCGAAAATCACATCAACCTGTCTTCACCTTTCTGTACCCATCCTGAAGGGCCTTCACATTTTCATGGATGTGTGTCCCTTACAAACCTGGCAGAAGGGTTGATGCTATGGGTTATGCTGTGAATGCAATAATTAAGTAAGTCTGAGTGTTTTAAGGTTACGGTGAAATAGTTCAAAAGCCAAAATCTGTGGACACCACCAGGGCCAAGCAATGCCTGTTTACTCAGCACCTCATGGCCTTCAAAGCACTATTATATGTGTTACCTTGTATAATCTTCACAACAATCCTTCAAGGTAGGCATGCTTCATGTCATCACTAGATTGCTACTGAATACCAGTCACCGTTCTACTCACTGAGCAAGGAACACGGCCAAGTCCCCACCTTCATGAAGCTTACAAATAGTGAGGTGGGGGAGCACATAATCATACACAGTGTAATGTTATTTGTAAGTGCTTTGAAGAAAAACCGGGCAAGAATAAAGGGGTAGAGAATGACAGGGAGTGCTGCATTACAGATTAGACAGAGTGATCAAGGATGACCTCTGTGCAGAGACATTTGTACAGAAATCTGAAGGAAATAAGAAAGAGCATCAAGTGTGCATTTTTAGGAGAAGAGCATTCCAGGTAGATGGGAATATGACCAACCCACTGGGGGACAACATAGAGAACAGTGGGCTGGGGTGCACGCGTAGAGGGGGCAGTGGAAAAAAACAAAGGACCTGATAAGGTGGAGCCTTTGTAGGCCTTTAAGGTAAAGATTCTGTAAGCCATTATCAACTCCACTGAACAGATAAGGAAACTAAAAGTCAGGAAGTACAGGGGCACCTACCTGGGTAGCTCAAGTCAGTTAAGAGTCCATCTCTTGATTTCGGCTCATATCATGATCTCATGGTTCGATTTGTGAGTTTGAGCCCTTCATCTGGCTCTGTGCTAACAGCGTAAAGCCTGCTTGGGATTCTCTCCTTTCTTTCTTTCTCTCTCTCTCTCTCTCTCTCTCAAAATAAATAAATAGACTTAAAAAAAAAAAAAAAAGTCTGGAACTACAAAGGACTTGCCTGCAGTCAATGAAAATGTTAGGTTTTGGGGAAATGCCCCGTGCTGCAATTTCTTCTCAAGGCTCAAACTTCTCATGGATGAAAAGTGTCCTTTACAAAGCAAAGAAAGAGATTAAGTATGTGCCTCATCATGGAAGAAGACCCAGTGTACCCCGAGCAATGCCATTTCTGAGTACATTCCACAGGGAAATCTCACAAGCGTCCAAAAGGAGATATGCACAAGGATGGTCATGACCACACTGTTCAACGCAGCCAGAGGTGGAAAACCAAGCTGTCAAAAGAGGAATCAATGCAGGATGATAAGTACAACGTGGTGCATGCACAGGACTGCTCTGCAGCCACAAGAAACAATCAACAGTATCATGCTGCATCATGAATAGAAGTCAGAAACAAGGTATCTGGTTAAAAAAAAAAAAAAAGTCAGACAAACCAGAATAAAAGTTAGGGGTGGTCACTGTTTCTGGTCACATATTCCTCATTTTCTTCCTTCCAAGAAGCCCCCCTCCCTTTGAAGGCCAGCATGGCCATGTGACTTGCTTTGGCCAATGAAATGGGGAAGTGACGTGTAGCTTCTGGACAGAAAATTTAGGAGACAGAACGTGGTTCACCAGATGCCCTTCTCATGTGAGCTTATTTCAGAGATGGTGCCTCCATAAGCCTGGATCCCTGATGGAAGCCGGTGACAGAGACTCCCACTGACATGCACGTTGTGTTAAACTACAAGATTTGTTAGTTCCTTGTTACCTCGGCATAACCTAATCTATCCCAACTGAGTCATATTTACATCACAATAGTGATTTTTACAAAACCTGAATATATTTAGAGTGTACAACATGATGATTTGACATACATATAGGGAAATGATTATTACAGTGAAGCTAATTAACAAATATATCCACTTCCTTACATGGTTACCATTCTTTTATGGGTCTGAGACCACCTGAAATCTACTATCTTAGCAAATTTCCAGTATTCAATACAGTATTAACTATCGTCATCATGCTGTACACTACATCTTTACGCTTTATTCATACTACATTAACTGCAACTTTTCTTTTTCCTTTTTTTTTTTTTTGAGAGAGAGAGAGAGTACAAGCACACGAGCCAATGAAAGAGAAAATCTCTAATGCAAGGCTTGATCCCAAGACCCTGGGCTCATGACCCCAGCCAAAATCAAGAGTCGAGTTGGACACAACTGACAGAGCCACCCAGGTGGCCCTTAACTGCAACATCGTTAACAGCACCCTCACCTCCCCACCCCTGATCTACTCTCTGCTTCTACTTTTTTTTAGATTCCACATGTAAATGAGATCATGCAGTATTTTTGTGTGTGTGTGTCTGGCTTATTTCATATAGTATAACATCTTCCAGGCTCATCCACATTGTCACAAATGATAGGATCTCTTTTTAAGACCGAATAACGACACAGTCGCATTTAGCCCTCTATGCACAGAAACACACAAAACAATGCCATCTACCTCCCAAAGGTACACATACCCAACAAAGGGCGGAACTATACGACCATGCATTTAATTTAAATACTGTAGAGTGGGTGAGTGGGTACCTGTGAAAGAAAAGGAAATGGAGAGGGGGAAATACCACAAAGGGGAAGATAAAAGAAAAAACGGAAAAGTATAAAAAGGTTAAACACACTATACAAATATTAGAAATTTAAGTCACCCAGTGATTTACTCAAACATTTTTGCACTTCTTATGTGCTAGCTACTGTATTCCATGTACTACTTACAGAGCGATGAGTCAGAAAAAGGCTGCCCTAACCTTATAGTTGATGGGTGTACAGAAGAGAGACGTTTAAAATATCCTAGTAAAAAAATTACAGACAGTGAACAAATATCATTAAAAAAACAATCAGGTGATGGGAACCTAGGTGGCTCAGACAAGGGAGTATTCAACTCTTCTTCTCAGGGTCCAGTATGAGTTTGGGCCCCACACTGGGCGTGGTACCTACTTGAAAAAAAAGACAGGCACTCTTTTGAGGGTCCTGTCTTAAAAAAAAAAAAAAAAAAACTGGTGACATGGGAAAGTGACCTCCTTTAGGTGGTCTGGGAACACCTCTGAGGAAATGACACTAAGGCAGAGATGATTATTGCTTCCTTCCTAGCTTGGGAAGAGGAAGGGATGATTCATTCTAGGCAAAGGGAGCAGCATGTACAAGGGCCTGGAGGGAATACAGACCATCCCAAGGAGGAAGTGAAAGAGGACTAGCACAGTGGAAGAAAGGAGCAGCAGGAAATGTGGTTAAAGAGAAGGGGGTGGGGGGGCCCCAGTGGACAAATCACTCAGGTCTTACAGCCCAAAAGAAGTCTGGATTTCATCCTAACTGCAATGGAACCATGAAAACATTTTAAATAGGAATGATACTATCTTATTTCCAATTTATTTCATGCTAACACTTAGCCCCCTTGCAGTATGCCCAGTTTTGCAAAACTCGCAAAAGAGGTATTTTTGAGCTCTTTTTCTTCAAGGACCCCCACAACTTGCATAAGCTTCAGGTCCCACATAACCCACTTGGTCTGAAGGGTTTAAGTGCTAAGTGAGAGGTAAATGCCTAAGTGCCAAGGAACTACAGAGGAGAAGCAACCTGGCCAATTTAGCACCAAGAGATCCTTAATGTCAGTGGACATGATCACGTTCAGAACTGGGCCCTGGTCTAGTCACAGAAATCACGAGAACAGCAGCCTTGCTTGAGAAATACTCTCAAAGGTGAAAAATGAAGATGCGTACAGCTTTCCTCCCATTAGTGCCAGGAAGTGTAGGGGAACAGTCCCTGTTTGTCTCAGGCAGCCTACACAAAGATGCCTCCTATTGTAACACAGCAATGAGTCATGGAGGTACATGCAGATGGCACAAAACTGAAGCGATCACTGGGAGAGTCCTTTATCCAGAAGCGAAGGCACCTTAACATACATATCCACCACCACGAATGGAAATTACCTTCTAGTTTCCTACAGCTTTTTCAACATTCACCCAGTAAGGCAGATACCAGCAGCAGCTAACATTTATGGAAGGTTTACTAGGTATCATTAGCTCCCCGAATCTTCACAATGACCCTAGGTAGGTTCTATCCATTAGCTCCATTTTCTGCAGAAGAGAAAAGTAAAACTAAGCATTAGGGAGACTGAAAGACGTGCCCCAGGTCAGAAAACCACAGAGTAACACAGCCAAGGCTTCAACCCTAGCCTCAGAGTCCAACCTCTTAACTGCTGCTAAGAATCTCCCAGTCCTACCAAATTTTTCTGCCACCAGCTCCAGGGTAGTTTATGCTTTTCCTCCTTGTATTTGCTTTTAGTGAGATTCCTCCCCCTGGCAGGAATACAGCTGTGGTGTCACAATTAACAACAGAATGACAACAGATACTTCCACTCAGTACCCATTTCCAAATCAAATAGGAGCAGGATGGTCAGGCCACAACATTCAACCAGCCACTGTGGTCAAAACTTGCCCTGCCCTGTGCTGCAATGCTTCCAGTTTTTTCTCAGCGGATAAAATCCTGTAAAGTCTGAATAAATATCTGCAAACAAACTGACCTATACACATCAATAATATGCAAAATAGACATTAGGGCATTTTTCTGGGAGAGAAAGCACTAGCAGGGAAGGGGCAGGAGGAGGGGAGGGGAGGGAAGGGGAGAAAGAGAAAGGGAGGCAATATCTGAAGCAGGCTCCACGCTCAGTGCAGAGCTCAGGGTGGGGCTCCATCCCATGACCCTGGGATCATGACCTGAGCCAAAATCAAAAGTAGGAGGCTTAATGGACTAAGCCACCCAGGCGCCCCAGCATTACAGTACTGAAGGGGGTTTGTGGGAATCAGGTCTGAGGAAGCCGGCTGAGTTCACATCACAGGTCGACCACTGGCCCTGAGATCATTAAAAGGGATGGACAAAGTCACCAACCCAGCAGGTCCCCAGGCTATTAAAATCTAAAGAGAGAAAGGAAGGTTATAGAAATCACCAAAGGGCAGAAGGTTCAGGCCTACTCCATTATTTCATCAGCTGGCTTCCATACATCTCCAGCGTGCAGATAAAAGATTAAGCACCAAATATTTTCCGGTTAATTCTCCAGCTAGTCGTGGCTCTCTCCCTCAGTCCTGTCCCTCACTCAGGATGCAACACAGTTGTGGGAGTTTAGAAACACCTGATGACACAGCCTCATCATTGTTTAATGAGATAAAGTGCTGGCTTGGGAGCAACATTGGAAGCCGCAGGGATAGAGCACCTTGTGTGTGGTTTTCCTGGCTTAGGGTGTTCCTATCTCAGGTCAGGAGTTTGGGGCTCAAGGTAAAGCACAGAAAGCTAGAAGAGTCACTGGTGAGGAGCATTTCTGAATGATGAATGAATGAATGAATGAATGATCAGACGAAGAGCAAAGCAGCTCCCTTGAAGACAAGATAGTTTCCAGGAAGAAGGCCAAGGACCCGGAACCCTCGAAGTAGGGAAAGGAAAAGCCACAGGAACATTGGTGTACACACGCCCCCGCTAGCCAGCGAGCAGCAGCCGCAGCGAGCCACTCCAAACCCACAGGTGTCAAGCACAAAGGTGAGGACACTGCTCACCAGTCCCAAGTCCACACTTCATACCCTAAGCCGGCCTCAAAGACACAGAAGCGATCTTAATTCTTTCCAGGACATCTGCTCCCTTCTCCTCTGCGCAGACCAGGATTTGGGGGAAACAGCTGGGGAAGGGCGGAGGATCAGGCAGTCTTCATGTTGGGGATGGGAGAAGGGGGGGAGTGAATGGCCAGGGGCCAAGGATAACTGCGAGGGTCGACAAAGGAGAAAAATCGGGACACCCTGGGTCCACCGACTGGTCTGAGTCAGGAGCACAGTCTGTGCTTAGTCACCGATACCTCGGCGGCCAGGAGTTCCTCGCCCCTGCCAGCCCGAGACGTACGTGACGAACCCGAGCTGAGCCCCGCGCGCCGCGCAAACCAAACTCGGCTCCTACACCCCAGCAGGGGCCTCCGCAGCCCGGCCCGGCGCTCGCCGCCCACCCCGGACTTACTCCGCCGAGCTGGTCCCGTTAACCGCGGAGCCGTCGGGGGCCGGGTTCAGCTGGATGGGCGTCGGCTTCTTCTTGGGCATTCTGGACCCGGCAAGGCGCTTCTAACTCCGAGGGGAGGAGGCGGGGGGGGGCCTCTCTTGCTTCCTCCCTCTGCGCTGCCCCACGCCCGCCGTGCAGGGTCAAGTCGAAGCCACGGGCCCGGGGGCAGCCTTCGGGGGGCGCGCCCCGCGTGGTCTGTTCAGCGCCAAGGGGCCGCTGGCGGTCTCGGGGGACCCCCGCCCCACTTGCCCTGGGCTCGGCTTGGCGCGCAAGAAATCGAAAGGCTTCCCCGCCTGCGCAGCGCGGCAGCGCGGGATTCGCTCCCTCTTTCCCTCAGTCAACCGGTGCCTAGGGCTGGATAGACACCGCCACAGCCCCGCTCCAGCTTCAGCCCGGAAAGTACAGCCACCGCCGGCTTCGCGCTCCAAGCCGCTCCGCGCAGCCGTCCCAGGGAGAGAATGCAGGGCGGAGGAGGGGCGGGGAAGGGGGAAGCCTCGCCCCTCCACCGGGCCTGCTACGTTTCCCACACACCCCACTCGGCTCCGCCCCTATTGCCGCGCCGACAGCCAATGGAAGCACGCCTCGGCGGCAGATGACGCGGAAATACGTCACGGGGGCGCGGCGCGCTGCCCTGGGGGCGGGGTCCAGCGCTGGCTCCACAGCGCCCTCTGCTGCCACGCGGCACTCAGGTGGGCCTACCGGGAAAGGAGGTCGTGGGTCCTGGTTCCTGGAGCTAACAGCGAGGTGGGCTTCACCCCGCCGGGTCCGAGGGGGTCTTCTCTGCTGGAGCGCCCCCCTGGGGCCGTGCACTTTGGAGGAGGTGAAATAATAAAGTGAATAAGGAAAAAGACCTCTTCTCTTTTCTACAGGAGAGAAAGCGTGGGGAAATAGAAAACTTGCCAAAAGACTCCTTGCTTCTTGCAAACTGACAAATAGATATATAGATTTATATAAAATTGTAATTTGCAGTACTCAGAGACTGATGAGGTTGCAGGGAGGTGGGTACTCAATACTGATGAGATTGTAACTGGGGCAACCGGTTTTGAGAGCAGATTGGTAATTTTTTAAAGCCTTGAGCCCCCACCCACCCACCCCCTACTCTTAAAAAAAAATCCTTTAGGGGCACCTGGGTGATTCAGTCGGTTAAGCATCTGACTTCAGCCCAAGCCATAACCTCGCTGTCCATGGGTTCCAGTCCCGCATAGCGCTCTGTGCTGTCGTCTCAGAGCCTGGAACCTGCTTCGATTCTGTATCTCCCTCTCTCTCTATGAGCCTCCCCTGCTCACGCTGTTCCTCTCTCTCACTCTCTCAGAAATAAATAAAAAACTAAAAATAAAAGTTAAAAAAAATCTTAACCTTTTAAACCAATTAAATCCTTTAAACCAGTTTCATTTTGTAGCCCTTGATAGTGTTTGAATTTTTATTATGGATATAAATTAAGAACATTTAAATTTTTTAATTTTTTAGTGTTTTTATTTATTTTTGAGAGAGAGACAGACTGAGAGGGAGCAGGGGAGGGTCAGAGAGAAAGGGAGACACAGAATCTGAAGCAGGCTCCAGGCTCTGAGCTGTCAGCACAGAGTCCAACGGGGGGCTTAAACCCACAAACCGTGAGATCATGACCTGAGCCAAAGTCAGACTCAACCGACTGAGCCACCCAGGCACCCCAAACATTTAAATTTTTTTCACATTAATATGAGAATGTTAGTGCAGACACTTTGAGAAATAGTCTCGCAGTTCCCTCAAACACGTAAATATAATTACTATATGACCTAGAAATTCTACCCCTAACTATATACTCAAGAGAAATGAAAAATGTATATCCATGCAAAAACTTACACACAGATGCTTATGGAAGCATTATTCATAACAGCCAAAGAGTAGAAGCAACCCAGATGCCCATCAACTCATGAATAGATGAACAAAGTATGACATACGCATACAATGGAATAGTACTCATCCATGAAGAAGAATGAAGTACTAATCCACACTACAGCATGAAGGACTTTGAAAACACTATGCTGGGGGCGCCTGGGTGGCTCAGTCAGTTAAGTGTCCAACTTCGGCTCAGGTCATGATCTCATGTTTCGTGGGTTCAAGTTCTGCATCGGGCTCTGTGCTGACAGCTGGCTCAAAGCCTGGAGCCTGTTTTGGATTCTGTATCTCCCTCTCTCTCTGGCCCTCCCCTGCTCACACTGTCTCTCTCGCTCTTGCTCAGAAATGAATAAAGCATTAAAAAAATATTTTTTAAAGAAAACACTATGCTGAGTGAAAGAAGTCAGTCACAAAAGACTACATATTGTAAGATCCCATTTATATGAAATGTCCAGAGTAGGAAAATCTATAGAGACAATAGGTAGACCTGTGTTTGTTTAGGGTTTGGTGTGGCAAGTGAACTGGGGGCAGCAGAATGATAGCTAAAAGGTATAAGGTTTCTTTCTGAGGTGATGACAGTGTCCTAAAACTGACAGTGGTGATGGTGACAAATGTCTTTGAATATTTAAATTTTTAAATTGTACACTTTTTTATTTTTGAGAGAAATTTTGAGAGACTGAGAACACTCTTGCATGTGCAAGCATGAAAGGGGTAGAGAGAGAGGGAGGGAATCTTCTTTTTTTTTAATAAGGATTATTTTCTTTCTTTGTTTTAATTTTATAGTGGTGGAGAGGAGCAGAAGGGGAAAAGAGAGAGAGACAGGGAGAGAGACATAGAGACAGACAGACAGACAGACAGACAGAGAGAGATAATATTAAGCAGGCTCCACGCTCAGTGCAGAGCCCAACATAGGGCTTAGTCTCACGACCCTGAGATCATGACCTGAGAAGAAATCAAGAGTCAGAAGCTCAAGTGGCTGAGCCACCCAGGTGCCCCCCAAGTTGCACACTTCATTTTTGTTTTGTTTGTGTTTGTTTGTGTTTTTAAGTAGCCTCCATGCTCATGGAGCCCAATGTGGGGCTTGAACTCATGATCCTGAGATGAAGAGTCAAATGCTTAATCGGCTGAGCCACGCAGGTACCCCCTGAATTGTACACTTTAAATGAATGAATTGTATGGTATATGCATTGTCTCTTAATAAAGCTGTTATTAAAGCAACAACATCAACAAAGAAATTCAGGAGAAAAATAGAATAGTCAAGACAGTCTTAAAGAACAAAGCTGGAAGATCTATACTACCAGATATCAAGATCCATCTAAGACTGAATATTTAAAACAGTATGACACTAACATAAGGACACATAGACCAATGGGGTAACATAACAAGTCTGGAAACAAACCCATATTTGATCACCTGGTTTTTGACAAAGATGACAATACAGTGCAGTGGGGGAAAGGATTATCTTTTAAATAAACAGTGCTGGGCTAATTGAATATCCATATGAGAAAAAATAAGTCTTTTTACCCCTATATCTCACTATCCATAACAAATCAACTCCGGATAGATCATAGAACTAAATAAAGCTTTTCGAAGAAAATATTGGAGAATATCTTCAAGATATTAGAGTAAGCAAGGTTTTGTGGATTGTTTGATTTTAAGTAAGCCCCAACCGGGGGCTTGAACTTACAACCCTGAAATCGAGAGTCACATGCTTTACCAACTGAGCCAGCCAGGTGCTCTGAGGAAAAGATTTCTTACTTCTTAAATAAGACATAAAAAACAAATCATAAAGGAAGAATATGATAAGTTGGACTCAGTGTTAATTACTTCTGACCTTCAAAAAGGATTAAAAGAGAAAAGATATTTACAGTGAATATGTACAATGTAACACAAATTTGGGGCACCCAGGTGGCTAAGTCAGTTAAGCATCCAACTCTTGATTTTGGCTCACGTCTTGATCTCATAGTTTGTGGGATTGAGCTCCTCGTCAGACTGGGCTGACAGCATGGAACCTGCTTGGGATTCTCTGTCTCCCTCTCTCTCTGCCCCTCCCCCGTTCTCTCTCTCTCTCTCTCTCTCTCTCTCTCAAATTAAATAAATAAACTTTTTAAAAAAAGAAAATATTTACAAGAATGTTCATAGCAGCACTATTTGTAATAGTTATTAGGGAAACAACCCAAATTTTCATCAGCCGTAAATGGATAAATTGTGGTAAATTCCTACAATGAAATGTTCTATAGTTTTGTGAAAATAGATTACAATTACTTGCAACAATATGAATGATCTCACAAATATCCTATTGAGTAGGAGAAGCTAGACATAAAAAAGTAATACTAATATATATATGGGCAAACCTAATCTATGGTGTTAGAAGCTGAGACGGTGATTATTCTTGAGGAGTGGAATAATAGACTGGTAAGTTAAAGGGGGCTTTTTAGGTGCTAGTAATGTTTGCTTTCTTGAGCCCGGTATATGTTGTACAAGCATATTTCATTTATGATTTATGTACTTTTCTGGATGTATGTTACCCTTCAATAAAACAATTACAAGAGAAAAGAAAAAGAAATGAGAGAAAACTCTCATTATGAGAGAGTTTCTCATAGAGAGAAAACTCTATGTTATGAATCATCTGGGAAATGCAAATCAAAACTACAATGAGATATTGTTAGAAAGGCTATCATCAAAAAGACAAGTGATAACAAGGGCTGGCGGGGTGTGGAAACAAGGGAACCCTTGTACTCTGTTGGTGGGAATGCAAATTGATACAGCCAGAATGGAAAACAGTATGAAGGTTCCTAAAAAATATATACATACATACATAAATACATACATAAAAATAAAATTACCATACATCCCAGCAATCTCACTTCTGGGTACTTATCCAAAGGAATTGAGATCAGGTTTTCAAGGAGATATCTGCACTCCCATGTTCACTGCAGTATTATTCACAATAGCCAAGATATGGGAATAACATAAATGTTTGTCAATGGATGAATGGATAAAGATGTGGAATTTTTACACAGCGGAATATTATTCAAGACATCTACAAGAAAAAAGAAATCCTGATATTTACAACAACAAGGAAAGACTGCAAGGGCATTATGCTAAGTGAGAGAAGTCATACAGAGAAAGACGAATACTGTATGATACCTCTTAAATGGAATCTAAAAAAGCCAAACTCAGAGAAAAAGAGAGTAAAGAAGCGGTTACTACAGACTGGGGTGGGGGGGGGTGAAATGAGGAGATATTTGTCAAAGGGTATAAACTACCAGTTATAAGAATAACAAGTCCTGGGGATGGAATGCAGAGCATGGTGATTATAGCTAATAGTACTATATTATATACTTGAATGTTGCTAAGAGAGTAAATCTGAAATGTTCTCATAACAGAAAAGAAATGGTAATTATGTCACAGAATGAAGGTGTTAGCTAATGTTATGGTGGTACTCATTTCGCAAAATATAAATGCATCAACTCAGCAGTTGTATACCTTAAATTATACAATACTACATGTCAATTATATCTCAATATAGCTGGGATTAAAAAAGAAATCATAAGAAACTTTTTCTTCTTAGAAAATAGGTCAGACTGACCAAAATGTGTTTTTATTTTATTTTATTTGTTTTGTTTTGTTTTGTTTTCCTTTTTAGATTGAAAGAGTAATAAAGGCGTTCTCAACATTAAAACATTATGTCTTCTGAGAATTTGTGTTTTTTTCTTGCAAACTGCATGGGTTTTGACTTTTTTATTTTAATTTTTATTTCTTTTGAGAGAGCGCTAGAGCAAGCAGGGGAAGGGCAGAGAGAGAGGGAGACACAGAATCCCAAGCAGGCTCTGCACCATCAGCACAGAGTCCAAGGCAGGGCTCGAACTCACGAACTGTGAGATCATGACCTGAGTTGACGTCAAGAGTCAGACCCTTAACCAGCTGAGCCACCCAGATGCCCCTCAAATTGTGTGGGTTTTTAAAAAATTATATAACTAAAACTTTTTTAAATAAAAAGTTATATAACTAATTCCAGTTTATTATGTAGGGGGGAAAACCCAGGAAAGTATAAAAAGCAAATTACAAACCATCGATGATACACTACTCAGTGATAACTTCTGTTTACTTTATGGAGGCTTGTATTTATCTTAGCCATACTCACATTAGATTGATATTATAGGATCATTGAACTTCATCAATTTATGAGCTGTATTTTAGAGGCAAGTCCATATTTGCTTCTTTTTTAAAATTTTTTCTTTGGTTTATTTATTTTTGAGACAGAGAGAGACAGAGCATGAGCAGGGAAGGGGCTGAGAGAGAGGGAGACACAGAATCTGAAACACTCTCCAGGCTCTGAGCTGCCAGCACAGAACCCGATGCAGGGCTCAAACCCACGGACTGTGAGATTGTGACCTGAGCTGAAGTCGGACACTTAACCAACTAAGCCATCCAGACGCCCCCATATATGCTTCTTACAAATTAAGATCTTTTATTCTCTTATTGTGAAAAATTCAGTTGGGAGATTCAAAATGAGAAATATCAAGGTATTGCACATAGAAGTTATTCTATATGAAAAAAATTCCAGGCTACACCTTTTTTCTCATTTGATTTGATTTGATTTTTTTCTCATTTTAATGCTAAAATGTCCTACTCTCTAGTCAAGAGAACTCTGATTCTTTATTAAATGCTTTTACTAACATTAACTTTGACTATAATTCATTTGTTCAAGGTGGGGCTAATTTTGTAAGCGGTTTAAATAAATAGCTAAGAAATATAATCCATTGTCTAGATTTTTAAGCTCCTATGAGTTTGGCAGCTGTTCCTACTGAGTAACTGAGTGAACGGTCACAGGGTGAAGGGTAACACTAGCCTCCCCACCCCCTTCAGAGGAGGTACATCCGCTTCCTCAATGCTGGATGTCAAACATTCCAAATGCAATGAAACCACTGGGTTATTTTGGGAACCACTTTTAATGGTCACTTGCCCTTCATTTTAAAGGAAAAGAGCCTCAACAAGGTGAAGAATGATGCAATGCAATTGCTCTCTAAGGATGTGGCTTCAGCCAGACAGGATGTCAGATCTGGCACCTTTTTTTTTTGGGAGGGGAGTGGGGGTGGGGACCTCACCCTGGCTTGGCATCTGAGAGAGATGTGCTACTTGGCTTTTCATCTTTGGGGAGCGTAGTGAAAGAAGATATACTCAGGACATACCAGCTTCCTACAGGACATCTATGGAAAAGGAAGTCAAGACTTCCTTTAGAATCACAGTCCAGGATCCCGGATATTCTTGGTCTCAAATCTGGTCTGAGATTAAACAAATCTCTCTTCTAGGACATTCATTTGAATGCTTGTCATCATTGATCTTTTTTTTTCTTCTTTTTTTTTTTCATGCTTTCTTCTACTCAGCAGAAAACCCCTGCATCGCCTTGTTCCTGCAAAGTGCTTTGCAAAGATTAGAAGCAGGAAACTTAAAATGAGAGTAACCATTTGATCTACAGTGATCTGGGAGCTATGTCAAGAGCATATAGGGCCTCCACAGGCCGAAGCACCCCAACAGCTGACTGGCAATCATTTTATAATTCACACTTTTGTTCAAAGGCCAGGTCAGCTTATAGAGAGCTAAGAACTTGCCTGAAAAGAGTTTCATCTCCAGCAATGAACTGTGCATGACACATAGTCCTGGGTTTCTGTATATTTTACGATATTTTAAGCTATAATTATTGATACATCAATGTGTTTTGCGTTTTTATGTATTCCCAAGGAGCAAGGAATCTCTGCAATGTGCCAGATTGTTTTAATTGTACAGTCGCATAAAATACAAAGAATTGTCATTATAATGATAGCATTGTAGTGTCATCATAGTTACTACTAAACCAAATGGCTGTTTATCCTTGCTGCTTTGTGGGCTTCCTCTGAATAGATAGACCTTTATCTATTGGTGGAACGTGGGATCCTAGATTGGCATCTGATATGGGAATTCTGCATATAGAGAATGGGATACTGAGCTATTTTAGAATTTTAGGGCTGGACTATAGTAGTCATGGTGTCCAATCACCCCATATTATAAATGGGACCACAGCCTCAAAATGTTCAGTGGCTTCCTACAAGGTCACATACCTAGTTAGGGATAGAACAGGGACATACCTCCTGATTCCCAAGTCAATGATCTTTTAGAGTCTTCGTATCTTGGGGTGTCTGGCTGTTCAGTCAGAAGAGCATGAGACCCTTGATCTCAAGATTCTGACTTAGAGCCCCAGTTTGGATGTAGAGATTACATCAATCAATCAATCAATCAATCAGTCTGTCTTGTTATCTTGCCAAACAGCAGATAGGTAAAATTAATTTTTTGTTTTGTTTTGTTTTTGTTTTTAAGTAAGCTCTAAGCCCATTGTGGGGCTTGAATGCAAGATCCTGAGATTAAGAGTGCATGCTCTACCTCCTGAGCCAGCCAGACACTCCAAAATTAGCTTTGTTTAATCAGGATGGGGGAGCGCCTGGGTAGCTCAGTCAGTTGAACATCAGACATCGGCTCAGGTCATGATTTCACAGGTTGTGAATTCTAGCCCAGCATCACACTTGCTGCTGTCAGCGCATAGCCCACTTCAGATCTTTTGTTCTCTCTCTCTCTCTCTCTCTCTCTCTGTCCCTCCCACCTTCACTCTCTCACTCTCAAAAATAAATAAAACATTAAAAAAGAATAGTTACAAGGATGGGGCACCTGGCTGGCTCAGTCAGTGGAGCACGTAACTCTTGATCTCAGGGTTGTGAGTTCGAGCCCCACATTGGGTACAGAGATTACTTAAAAATAAAATCCTTTAAAAAATAGTCACCCAGTAAGTTTGTTTAGCTGTGGTATTTTTTGTTTGTTTCTTTCTTTCTTTTTTATATATAGGTTCCACACCCAACATGAGGCTTAAAACCATGATGCGAAGATCGAGAGTCACATGCTCTGTGGACTGAGGACTGAGCCAGCCAGGTCTCCTGGCTGTGATATTTGCAAGCATCTCCAATTATAAAGACATTATAGATCTTAGTGGTGCCATAAATAATAACTGGCGATTATTTTTCATTTCTCTCCTTTTTTCTCTAATTTTGATATTTATCTTTAGTGTTAAGTGATGCCAAACCATATTTGGCATCGAGTTCAGTGTATTTGGATAGAATTACACTTTTTTTTTAAGTTCTGTGAATTTGGGGCCAAACTTAGAAACTGACAAATCTAAATATCATTTAAACTTAGTTTATAGCTGTTTTCTTTTTTTAATTTGAGATACAGAGAGCATGCAAAAGTGGAGGAGAGGAGCGAGGGGGGGAGGAGAGAGAGAGAGAGAGAGAGAGAGAGAGAGAGAGAATCTCAAGCAGCCTCCACACTCAGCATGGCTCAATGTGAGGCTCAATCCCATGACCGTGGGACCATGACCTGAGCCGAAATCAAGAGTCAGATGTTTAACTGACTGAGCCACATGGGCAGCCCATTTTCATACCTTTTTTTTTTTTTTTTTTAGAGAGAGAACATGAGAGCAGGGGAGAGGGGCAGAGGGAGAAAGGAGAATCTCAAGCAGACTGAGCCCCATATGGGGCTCGATCCCATTACCCTGGGATCATGACCTGAGCCGAAATCAAGAGTTGACAATCACCTGACTGAGTCACCCAGGCACTCTTAAAACTGTTAAAAAAAAAAAAAAAAGAAAAAGAAAAGAAATTTCACATAAAGTCCATAATGCATACAGTCCAAATTTAGGAACTTATTTGATGGAG
>NW_024080647.1:3055180-3057607 GCF_003009895.1 Hyaena hyaena
TTATTTGTTTTCTGGGTGTGGAGTTTGGTGATTTCCTTATAGATTTTGGATTCTAGCCCTTTATCTAATATGTCATTTACAACTATCTTTTCCCATTCCATCGGTTGCCGGTTAGTTTTATGGATTGTTTCCCTTGTGCAGAAGCTTTTAATCTTGATGAGGTCCCAATAGTTCATTTTTGCTCTGGATTCCCTTGCCTTTGGGGATGTGTCAAGTAAGAAATTGCTGCAGTTGAGGTCAAGGAGGTTGTTTCCTGCTTTCTCTTCTAGGGTTTTGATGGTTTCCTGTCTCACATTCAGGTCCTTTATCCATTTTGAGTTTATTTTGGTGTATGGTGTGAGAACATGATCTAGTTTCATTCTTCTGCATGTTGCTGTCCAGTTCTCCCAGCACCATCTGTTAAGGAGGCTGTCTTTTCCATTGGATACTCTTTCCTGCTTTGTCAAAGATTAGTTGGCTGTACATTTTTGGGTCAAATCTGAGTTTTCTATTCTATTCCATTGGTCTATGTGTCTGTTTTTGTGCCAAGACCATACTGTCTTGATGATGACAGCTTTGTAGTAGAGGCCAAAGTCTGGGATGGTGATGTCTCCTGTTTTGGTTTTCTTCTTCAATATTACTTTGGCTATTTGGGGTCTTTTGTGGTTCCATACACATTTTAGGATAGTTTGTTCTAGTTTTGAGAAGAATGCTGGTGCTATTTTGATTGGGATTGCATTGAAGGTGTAGATTGCTTTGGGTAGTAATAACATTCTAACTATATTTATTCTTCCAATCCATGAGCATGGAATGTTTTTCCATTTCTTTGTGTCTTCTTCAATTTCCTTCCTAAGTTTTCTATAGTTTTCATCATACAGATCTCTTATATCTTTGGATAGGTTTATTCCTAGGTACTTTATGGTTTTTTGTGCAATTGTGAATGGGATCAGTTTCTTGATTTCTCCTTCTGTTGCTTCATTGTTGGTATATAAAAATGCAACCGATTTCTCTACATTGATTTTGTATCCTGCAACATTGTTGAATTCATGGATCAGTTCTAGTAGGCTTCAGGTGGAGTCTGTCGGGTTTTCTACATAGAGCATCATGTCGTCTGTGAAAAGTGAAAGTTTGACTTCTTCTTTGCCAATTCTGATGCTTTTCATTTCCTTTCGTTGTCTGATGGCTGATGCTAGGACTTCCAGCGCTATGTTAAACAAAAGTGGTGGGAGTGGACATCCCTGTCATGTTCCTGATCTCAGGGGGAAAGCTCTCAGTTTCTCCCCATTGAGGATAATGTTAGCTGAGGGCTTCTCATAGACGGTTTTTATGATGTTTAAGTAAGTTCCTTCTATCCCAACTTTCTCTAGGGTCTTTATTAAGAAGGGATGCTGTATCTTGTCAAATGCTTTTTCTGCATCTATAGACAGGATCATATGGTTTTTATCTTTCCTTTTGTTGATGTGATGTATCATACTGATTGATTTGCAGATATTGAACCAGTCCTGTCACCCAGGAATGAATCCCACCTGATCTTGGTGGATAATTCTTTTTATGTGTTGTTGAATTCGATTTGCAAGTATCTTGTTGAGGATTTTTGCATCTGATTCATCAGAGATATTGGCCTGTAGTTCTCTTTTTCTGCTAGATCTCTGTCTGGCTTGGGAATCAAAGTGATGCTGGCTTCATAAAATGAGCCTGGAAGTTTTCCTTCAATTTCTATGTTTTGGAATAGCTTGAGAAGAACGGGTATTAATTCTGTTTTAAACGTCTGGTAGAATTCCCCAGGGAAGCCATCTGGGCCAGGGCTCTTCTTTGTTGGGAGATTTTTGATAACTGATTTGATTTCTTCACTAGTTATGGGTCTGTTCAGATTTTCTATCTCTTCCCATGTGAATTTTGGTAGTGAGTGTGTGTTTAGGAATTTGTCCATTTCTTCTAAGTTGTCCAATTTGTTGACATATAATTTTTCATAGTATTCCCTGATAATTGCTTGTATTTCTGAGGGGTTGGTTGTAATAAGTCCATTTTCATTCATGATTTTGTCTATTTAGCGCTCTCTCTTTTCTTTTTGAGAAGACTGGCTAGAGGTTTGTCAATTTTGTTTATTTTTTCAAAGAACCAACTCTTGGTTTCATTGATCTGTTCAACTGTTTCTTTGGTTTCTATACTGTTTGTTTCTGCCCTGATTTTTATTATTTCTCTTCTTCTGCTGGGTTTGGGGTGCTCTTGTTGCTCTCCTTCTAGTTGCTTTAGGTGTGCTGTTAGATTTTGCACTTGTGCTTTTTCTAACTTATTGAAATAGGCCTGGAGTGCAATGTACTTTCCTCTTACGACTGCCTTTGCTGCATCCCATAGAGTTTGGATTGTTGTATTTTCATTTTCATTTGTTTCCATATATTTTTAAATTTCTTCTCTAATTGCCTGATTGGCCCATTCATTCTTTACGAG